>NW_024041641.1:0-7993 GCF_014851395.1 Micropterus salmoides | reverse complement strand
TTTTTAATGATTACTGAAGTATACAAGCCTCTACCGTTGGAGGCTCTGACATATTTGACATATTAGTTACATCGAGAATTCCCTCTTATATTGCCATGAAAGAAAAAAACTGGACAGTAATAGCTTTTCAAGGCTGTGGTAATTAATGTTGTCTTGTTGAGCTGTAAAATGGGGTGTAACTAATCCCTCTGCCCTTTAGCCACACACACACACAGGCATCACATATAGGAGGAGATCTGTCATTTCTTCCAGTGATGTATTAGCTGTGGTGGAGGTCTCTATGCAGCTAATGAGCCCCTCCCTGTTTGGCTGTTACATGCATGTTGACCTGTATTACACCTCAGTCAGGGCTGATGGATTGCAGCTCTGCCTCAGAGAACCCAAGACACCGGCAACTTGCATCGTTTTAACTCTGAGCACAACACATCGGTATGATTATAGCTGCTGCAGGTTGAAAATGTGCACGGAGTGTGGCGGATTTATGTTTTGTCATGATGAATGTTAAACTGATAACTGGAGATGGCAGTTTTTCCATCATCATCACTGTTGGACCATTACTGCCTGTCCCAGTGACTCTTCTCTTTTTCTGTTACTCTTGGATCAGTCTTCAGTACTGACAATCAATGCATAGATTTACTTACCATTAGTTCATGATTTAAGACGGTGGAACGTACACTTTTATACAGAGTTATATCCTACAGTGCCTTGGGAGTCAGGGTATTCTTTATTTAAACCTCCGAGAAAATGTGAAGGAGGGAGTTTGAACCTAGAATAATACAATGGGTGTTGCAAACAACCTCACTCCCAACTCGTCACATATGGACGCTTGATGAATTCCCCTTGGTGTCGCTTTGTAACTCCCTGAGTACCCCTTTAGCAATATTTTTCAATGTATAGGGCGCTCAAGTTAGCAACAATAAATATCCAACATCCGGTTAGACTAGTGGTTAAAGTAACACAACTTGGTTAGGTTTTGGAAAAGGTCCCGTTTAGGGTTAAAAAACTTAACTTACGTAAGTAAAATAACACTACTTACATAACTTACGTAGCTTACGTAGCTTACGTAACCTATGTAACCTCACTAAAAAAACAATCAGTGTTGACTTTTTGTTTCACGTGGGAAACGAACACCAGTCTCCTGGGCAAAAGTCCGGTTTCTGACCTACTTGTCCACCCCAACCACCTCCTTACTTGGAGTTTTCTGTTATTTATATCCTACACCAGCTTTAACATTCAAAAATGAAGCTACAGGGCTTCCCCCCCCTGCATTGAACTATGACGCTAGGGCAAACTGACACCATTGGGTCTTGACCATGCGTCCATACGTGACGACTTGGGAGTGAGAACAGGCTGTAAACGCGCCATAATTTAGTACATTTTGATATGTCACTCTAAGAAAAGCACACTGACACCATAATCTTCAAATTGAGGGGAGGAGGCAGGTTGTTAAGTCTGGCATGGCTGTCCAAAGCTGAGGAGATAAAAACAATGCCCCTCTCTCTCATGTTCCTCCATTACTCAGTCCCTCGTCTTGCCTGGGATTACTGCTATGGCAAGCCGCTATAACATTTATTATCTAGACTGGATATTCATTATTGATGTCTGAGACATCTTTTTGCCTAGTCAAACCTCTAATTAAAGATATCTGTAATTATATTTTGACTAGTAAGATTCAAACTACTTTTGCCATTCATGTGTATGGGGTTTCTCGTTCATTTCAGTTGCAGATATCCACAATGTGAATTGCAGATATCTGCAAATGAATTATGACTGGTTGTAATTCCACTTTCAGATATCTACAATTGAATTCTGAGCCACATCGTTTTTTTCCCAGAGCTGTTGATGGAAGAGGCAGATGAGTGAGCCACCTTGCTTCTTTCTCATCTCTGTTGAGAGTTGTAAATTTCTACCACAGCTCTCTAATGAATGAAGCACTCGTTCGCCACAAAAACCTGGATGATGAGCTCTTTCTATTTCATTGGCATTTTCTAACCATCTTATCCACAGCAGCAACATTTGAGATAAATGCAACTATTATTTGGAACAGCCCAAATTAAATTACAGATAGATGCAATTGTCATTTAGGATATGTGATGAGTCGAGTGTCGTTGTCAGTGGCGTCACTGCTGATATTTGTAATTCAGTACTAACAAGTTAAAAATTGTGTTTTAAATGTTAAGTGCGCAAAGTCAAACCTAGCTCATAAATGTTAAAACAGCTTGCCATATGATGGAGGCCATTTAGTTGTCCTGTTGGTAAATTCCACTTACACAGTGTAGCTCTTTACCTTACAGTTAGCTGAAAATGCATCTCAGCCCTTGCTCCTGATCCTCTCTCCTTAGCTTTTAAGAACCGTCATTTGTTTTTGAAAAGTTTGTTCAATTTATTTTGTGCTCAGTGTTAACTGCTGTGGCTTTAGAGAGAGTAAAATGAGTAAAAAGAGAGTGTTGAGTATAAGGTAAAAAGGAGCAAATATTTTGGGTGTGGCAATCCTTCCCATGGTTATACCTCAGCTGTCAGGGTTAAGACGCTAATTTTCTCTGGTTCTGTACAGCTAATGCAAGGGTCCATGACATAATTGTATTGTATTTTAGCTTTGAAAAAAAACACAAAAGCAAGATTATTCAGCAGTGGAGACTAATTTCAACTAACCACCTTGACTATAAGTTTTTCCTCACAGACAAAATGCCTCCTTTCCACTGCTGGAGGTTACTGTTATTCTGTCCTATAACCATTAACCAGCCAGAGAGAGGGGCTGACCTTGAATCGGCGCTTTTTATAGCTCTGTGACCATCTGAGTAAGGAGGCACTGGTGACTTCATCTGCCTGAGTGGTGTTTTTCATCACAATCCTTTCATGAGTTGATAATTGATTTGTTGCTCATTCATTCATTTGCTTTTAAGTATTCAGCCTATCACATTTTCCTATCAGTCTCTTTCACTCTCTCTCTGTCATCTATCACTGCTCCCACTGATGTGCAGTAGTGTTCAGTCAAAATGGGCAGAATTAGCATCCAAGGTGGGTTAAAATCAGGGGCAGCTGGACGTGGTTGAAGACACTCAAAGACGTTTTGCCTGTCATCCCAGAGGCTTCTTCAGTTCTCAATTAACATCTTCCTGCACAGATGCAGTTTTGGATGAAGCATGCTGCTACTGAGGCAGGTTATTGCCACTGCCACTCAGACGAAATACTTACTCAGGAAAGCAATATGTTGCTTTGGATGGAGGTAGGAAACAAAAGCTGCTGGAACTGTGTGTGAATCCTGGGGGGGGGAAAATCAGTGTCACTGTGCCAAGAGAAATACCCAGCGACTCTTAATGCTTGTTGCCTGCTTTGCCTTCTGCATCTAGCCAAAACATGTTGCCACTTGCACTGTAGCGTAGAGCGCCAACCCTCAAAAAACAAACCAGTCAGATTTATTTCACTACTCTCATGCCTTTGTCCTCACCAGAACAACTTGATCGTGTGGAAGAGGGCATGAACAAGGTGAACGCAGACCTGAAGGAGGCCGAGAAAGATTTAAAAGATATAGGACAATGCTGTGGTCTGATATGCCCATGTATTAAAAAGTAGGTACCGGCCAGGAGCCCTGAGCTCTTGCCTGTCCAGTGCTGGTGGTGGTGATGTCTGATGTCTCTCTTGTCACAGTCAATGTCTTTTTTTGTCTCTTCTCCTTTGTTTCTCCTCTCTGCTCCCCTCCCTTCCTTCCACCCACGACTTCTTCCTCCTCTCTTTTCTTCTCATGTGCTTTCGTTCTTTTGCTGGAAAAAAATGACAATGTGTTGGTAATCAGAACAACTGGAGCGCATCGAGGAGGGGATGGACCAAATCAATAAGGACATGAAGGATGCAGAAAAGAATTTGAACAATCTAGGACAGTTCTGTGGTCTATGTTCATGTCCCTGTAACAAGTAGGTGCTGCCTGTGTCGCCTGACTACATGTGTTTCAGTGCCTGCCTTCCTGCCTCTCTATCCATCTGCCTGCTTCTGGTGCATAGAGCATGGTGAACTGTGGTGTGACCAGTCAGGCCAATAGCCACAATGACATACTCTCTGAACAGGCACCAGCACTGCATGCACGTCTGGGTGTGTTTGCTTTTTAAGGTTGAGATCAAGTGAACAATTGCGTGCATGCATGAACAACACACACATCTGCACAACAGGTCCGCTCCCACTTTATCTGCTCTGCAGCCTCCGTGGCTGCTGTCCTCAAAAGCCCTTCATTCCACATCGGATGAGAGATTCTCTTCCAGCAGGTAGCAGCATCAGCAGGGATCTGGGCCACAGCACCCACCCCCCCCTAAAGCCCACCCAAGCCCCCACCCTAACATCCTGCAGCATGGTGCATCATGCTGTGTACAAAATCAAACCAAATAATAAATCAACTAGTTGCCTTAGTACCTCTACTAAATCACTAATTAGAATTATATCAGTTTTTCTGCCATTTCTGCCAACTATTTTTGTTGATGTTTCAAATGTTTTTACATGAATTAACTCAGTACATGGGGCTAATACACAAAAAAAAAAGTTTCTGATTTGAAATGACAATTTCCATACAAGACTGTATCATAGTCCCTGGGATTTGTGACATCCAAAGTTTTCACCTGATATATTTTCAGAAAAAGCTTGCTGCTGTACATGACATTAAACTACAGTATATTATACAACTGATACTTGCAACTAATCAATCTGACGGGCCTGTCAGATCAGAAGGAATAGTTTGACATTTTGGGAAATATGCTTATTCTTGCTGAGAATTCGATGATGAGATCTGAAGTCTGTACAGTAAATAGAGTACATGGCTGGAGCCAGCAGACAGTTAGTTGAGCTCAGCACAAAGACAGGTAACCGGGGGAAACAGCAAGCTTTTCATAAAATGTTAAAACCATTCCTTAAAATGTAATCTTTTGAGTCTTAGTTCTTTGCAATGATTGATTGATTTATCCTTGAATGTATGCTAGTTTCAATACATTTTTCCAACAGTACCTATGAACTGGTTTTATTGTAAGGAAGCCTTAGTACAGGTCAGGATGTTCTGTACATGTAACATGTTATCTCATCACTCTCTCAGTCAAGTCCAATCACTTTATAATCAAAGACATACAGTGAAACGAGCTGCTACAATGTCTAACTTACTCTTTAACACACCGACTTTGGCATATGACCCTCAGATTCCAAGTTGTACCAATAGGGAGCCTCTAATGGCCCCTGCTTCTCTTCCCTCAGGGCTGTCCTACATAATGAACTATCATATTAAGGATATTGGGTGCCATCATTTGAATGCTTTGATATAAAAGTGGATAGATACCCAATGCCAGTGATCTGTTCTCTGGCCCTCAACAGCCAAACTATGGCCACCGAGTCATGTCTGAGCATACTATACTCTGGGACCAACACATGTACTGTATACAGTTGTCTATCTCAGAGCTATAGAAAACACAAGCGGCTGACAAAATGTAACTAAATGGCTATATTGGACATTTTGAGTTGGGTTTGCAGCAAGATTTTTCTCGGATATTTTTCTCGGAATTAATTGAGTTAAGTGATGCCTTGATGATTTACCAAATGCAGTACATGTTATACACTACTGTACATCTACAGTCAGGTGTTAGTGTAAAAGTGTTTTTTGTCTTCTTTAGGAAAGGCTTAAGCAGAACCGGAAAAAAACACTTGATTTTCGGTGGTCAGTCTGACCTAGAATGAGATTTATAAAAAAAATATATTTTATGGCTTCACTGTGTATTACCATAATGTTTATATATACATTCTGGAGATTAAATACACCAGTAGACATTTTAACAACAGACGATTATTTTCTCCAAAACAGGGCTGAACAGGATCTTGACAGTAGCACATGTAACTAATCTATTTTATTTGCATCACAGCGGTTGTTTTGTTTTGGTGTTAATAGTCATTACGTGATTTTGAAATGAACTTCTTGTTTTCAATATGAAGGTATATTAAGAATTTGCTGCCTCCATTTGGTCCATTTTGGTCCCACTTCCATACGTGATTGTTTTGTGTGTTCAGATCTTGTCTATTCTATAGCTCTTTGGTCCTCCTTACCATGAACCACGTGGTATGTAATCCCGTGGTTATGTCATTTTCTGATCTCATTCTTTATATGGGAGCCCTGGGTCAAATAGCATAAGAAAAAATAATTCTTGCTTGTTGTTATAAACTGTCTGGGGCACCTGGTGGATGTGGTTTACCACCTCAAGACCACAACGTTGCATACAGTAGTTGTCTTTCATTGAAAAGTGAACAAATACAACTTTTATATAGCCTAAACTTTGTTCTTTGTATTGTCCTCAATGGTGACCTCCACTCATTAGGTGCTCCAAGCATAATAAAACAATGCTAAGAATTACATTTGACTATTTGACTGTATACAGTGTATATAATCCTACAGATTTATCCATCCAGATGAAATGAAGGGCTGATCACAACTCCTGTATCACTTAGTCTCACTTTCAAAATGATCACCATTCACTTTGGGGTTGTTGTTTTTTTTGGTTGGTTTTCCACAACAAATCTAATTGTTGAGATTTTTTTTAATAGATGCAGCATGTGTCTGATCCTGTTCCTCTTTACGTGTTTTCCCTTCCTATGTCAAACATTGTGTACTATGTTTCTTCCTTGCATGTCCTCTCAAACTGCATGTTTATATGTTTGTGTGTCTGTGTCTCCTCTGGTCTGGAGTCTGGTTATTATATTCTGTGTTTGTGCTCTTCTGTATGTGCTTGTGGGAGATAGTCCTGAGTCTTTAAAGGACCTTCATTACTTTCTAACACAAGCCACATGCAAGCTTTTTGTGCTCACATTCAATTGATCTGCACGTTAGATCAATTATTCACTAACAGATTGCAAATGCATGTATGTATGTTTATCATACGTGGCTGGCATGTTGCTTTTAGTAGGCTAATTGGCTTGACACTATATTACCCAATGCATTTTACACGTACAGCATCTTTATGTATGTGTTTTAACAGTGAATTGCTGGAAAGGGCGCACTTACATAGATATAAACATATACTCATTCACACTCCAGTGTGCACACACAGAAGTAGTGAAACACATACTGACCAGCATACACTCAAATGCACACCGACAGCACGCTTAGTCTTGATTACATTCATAAACAAGTAAACAAGTGCACACACATACATATACACATACAAACACATGGTCATGCACACAAACATAACATAACATAACATAAGCACACACTACAACAGTTACACTGGCTCTGACTTAAATGTGTGTGGTAGGATTAAGGGCGGGGGCCAGGCCTGGGGAGGGAACCAGGATGGAGTGGTGAACAGCCAGCCGGGGGCTCGAGTGGTGGACGAACGTGAACAGATGGCCATCAGTGGGGGCTTCATCCGCAGGTAAGTGTGTGTGTGTGTGTGTGTGTGTGTGTGAGAGTAGGTGTTGGTCTGGTTGTGCCCCTCTGTGTTGCTTGTTTCTGCATAATTGCTCGTGCATGGTGTGTGTTTGTGCACACATACTGTTTACATACTGTTTACATGCATAGTTTTTAAAAAAATATATAAGACATCTTAGAATAGGCTGCCCATTTTGACAATGAAATTTAATTTCAGTTTACTTTGATGTTTAGAGGCTTACAGATTGAAGGACTGTGCTGAAGAAGCAGACCCCACTCTCAGTCTGCAGCATAAGTAGTCAGGGTTAAATAAAGTAATATCTTCATTTCGTCTTTAGAAGAAAGAACGGCAAAATCGGAGCAACAAATTTGGACACAGATACAGTACCTGATGGATATGAGTTATTTTCCAACTTTTTTGATCCCTTAATTAAAAATAAGCTGTGACCCATTACTTTCTGAAGTCTGCATTGTGAGAGTTTTCACTCTCAATTTTGTCATTTGACTAAATGTTCGAAACTTGAAGAAGTAAAACTATACCCACAAAAAAAACAGCAATTAGAGGTAACGAATATTATTTCAAATCTGTGTAGCAGAGCTTTGTTT
>NW_024041640.1:0-34362 GCF_014851395.1 Micropterus salmoides | reverse complement strand
GTGGCAGACAATAGAGGTCCGACTTAATAAGTAATTAGCTAAAAGTATCACTGCTCCTAACTGAAATTGTCATAATTATAACGTTACCATGAATGGTAATGTTATGTCATACCTTAAAAGTGAGCAGTGGACATTAATAAGTCACTCAGCAAAGTAGCAAGTATTAATTACAAACTAATCAACATCTATTCAATTCAATTTTATTTATATAGCGGCAGTTCACAACAAAAGTACTTCTTTTCTTCATAGTATTACCCTTTTACCCTATTTTGAAATAATATTCAATGCTGAGATATATGAGGGGAGCCTGACGGTCCTCCCCCAGATGTTTTTGAGCATTAAACACTTAATTTTCTGACGTCTGACAAAAGACTGTATCATATCTGTAACTTCACCCTGAGGCTTAATCCTACAGTCTGACAGCCAGTCTGCCAATGTAGTAAGTTAAGGTGAACAATTCCTGCTGTGCTAATTGATATGTATGCACACTTTGTAACCGTGTTACTTTTTCTTTTATTTATCATTTATTCTTTACAAGTGCTTTTATTTCACATAAACCTACTCGCTGATGCTCATTGTGTGCAAAGTATAATACTGAAAAATATGCAAAACACATAGGCCTACATAAGAACATGGAATGACTGAAAAAAACACTTTGGTTTCTGATCGGTGTGACCGCTGACTGAACAGATAAGGCACCAGGATTAACTAAACCTGGTGAATCGCCATGGTAATTTATGTGCTACTGCTTTCGTGAAACTGAGTCAAGGCTTAATTCAGCCAGGATATCTGGAAAATCCCGGCCTAATCCGCTATCCTGGTTTTGTGAAACAGCCCTCTGTTGTTATGAAGAAAAGTTGTGATGTTATTTTAGTGAAGCCCTTCTGTTATTGGAAAGCAGCCAGACAGGTCTGATTGACTCATCACAAGCATGTTAGGATGTCACATGTAACTGTCCCTGCATCTAACTTTCTGTCAATCTGTGTGTGCATCATGTATGTCTGTCTATTTGTGTGTCTTCCTGCCTGTGCTGTGTGTCTACATCTCCCGTGGGGCTGTTTGCTATGAGGTGATTGTCTCCTGCAGGGGGTCAAGCATGGTAAAGGTCATGCAGGTGGGGAGTTGTCAAATGGCTGTCCACCCTCACTGGGCCAAGGGGTTCCCGTGCCGCCTGTCAGAGCCCGTGGGGAAAGGGGGAGGATGAGGGGGGTCTGAGGTCGACGTGTGCCATGCTGTCTTGGCCCCGCCCCTGGCTGCCGTGCCAGCAGTCCTGGGTGTTGCTGCCTCCTCGAGTCTCCTTTATTCTTCACTGGCATGTCCTGTGACATGTTAGTACCACCAACTAAATCCACAAGCTTACTGACTGTTACATTGGTGATAGTAATACAGAATGTCATCCAGGTTAGCTTTTTGTCCTTTTTGCATGAGTCTTGGCACAGGTATGGTATTTTTGCTTTTAGTTGGCAGTATAACCACAGACAGGCAACCCTACGAATACACATTGATTAGGACCCCTGATGTAAATTAATATGCAGACAAGGTAGAAGATTTTATATAATATAGTCAGACACAAGAAAACATCTATAATGCGTATGAAATCATCTCATATACAGTATAGTGTATGTGGAGATCCGTCCGTGCCTTTATGCCAAACTACACTAATTGCGTGTGTCATGAAAGATTTCAGACTTAAAAATGGGATTATAGTGCAAGAAAATGTAAAACAACAAACATAAAAGCACAGTATAAACACACAGGCTCACACACATCCATCTGTCTCCCACAGTGTCACACCACTGTCTCCCACCAGCTGTCAGGGAACAGCCTCTGCCTCTTGGCATGTACAGCCCTGGTATGTCTGGAGCTGTGTATTGTATAGCAGCAGGGCATATATATTATTATATATATATATATATAGTGTGTGTGTGTGTGTGTGTTTTGCATTATAATAAGCCTATGTTGATGTAGACTGTTCTGTCACCTGTCAGCTCAAAGGATCTGGTATTATAGGGCACCCAAAAGGGAGACCGTGTGTGTGTGTGTGTGTGTGTGTCTTTATGTGTGTGGGGGAGTCTGTGTCTTATGTCCAGTGTCTACGTGAGCAGCCAGAAGCAGTTTCAGTTTGACTCATTGCATTCAAACTTGAGCTTTTTCTTTCTCGTTACATGTCTTTAAAGTTCAACATATACAGTACTACAGTGAGGAAACAATTGTTGACTTTGTGAAAATATATTATTAAAATTGCAAAATTCTCACCTGTAGTACAGAATAAGAGATGAAAGCTCAGATGTGTGTGTGTATATAACCATATTTAGCCAGGAATGTGCACCGCAATAATTTAAAATCTCTTTTTCAGGAGTGTCCTGACATGGATTGAAGCAGCACATACAACATACTGTAGTGGTTGCATTACAATAACACACTTACAATGAAATAGATAAAATATAAAGACAAGATCACAGGTTAACAAAACAGATGAGTAGAAGGATAGTAAAAAGTTGGCAATAGGTGGCAATAGACAACGCCCGCTTATTATATGTTGTGTACCAATACATGAAGTGTGGACCATGCTGAGAAAATACCACGAAAATCAAATGATTTTTTGTCACAAAGGGCTTAGCTCCTGTTGCCAATAGGTGGCCAGTGAAACTGAGTGAAAATTTCTTCATGTAGATGTGTTCAGGGCGGAACTCAGCTTTGTTTCATGGCGAATCATCAATATTTGACATCATGCCATGGACACGCACATTGACGAAAAGTGACAGATAGCATAACTTTTATCTTCATTGCCTTTAGATTGCACAGCCAAAACTGAAGTCCATCCATTTAATTCTGCATGAGGACCCTGTAATAGGCCATAAATGGGCTGACATTGCACACACCTGCTTTTTTGTGCATCTTGGGATGATACATGGGCAACAAAAGTTTTGTGCATCTAGGTCAAACAGGTTGAAGGGTCACTTCCTGCTGCCAGTAGGTGGCACTATAAGTACATTTTGGCATGTAGATTTGTTCAGGGCTTGACCCTTTTCACATGTGAAATTTGGTACAGACATGTGTACAGTGAAGTTACAACATTTTTCCGTTTCATGGCGAAGCATCGAAATTTGACGCGACACCACGGACAAGCCGTTACGCAAAAACTCACAAGGTTTCAACATAGCATTATCAATTACTTAAGGCTTTTGAGGTGGGTGGGGCCGAGTACACTTCCTGTTTCCAGTGGGTGGCGACTTTGAGTGAATGTTGGCATAATGGATGTGTTCAGGGTGGGACTGAACTACATGGTAATTTTGGTACAGATGTGAGCATGCACACTGAAGTTATAACAACTTCCTGTTTCATGGCGAATCATCGTGTTAACTTACAGTTAGCACAACTTTACAGTTAGCACAACTTTACAGTTAGCACAACTTTTCATCGTCAATGAAGATTGCACAGCGAAAATTTGAAGTTGATTGGATTCATTTTCTAGGAGTTTGTTAAAGAACATAATCGGTAAATCGCCAAAAATGGCCAACTTCCTGTTGGGTTTGGGCCTCACTCCCAGAAGCATTTTTGTAGGTCTGGACATGATACATCTGCCACAAAAAGTTTGTATAATTCGGTGAAACGTGGCCCGGTGCTGCTCTGTCGTGACGCTAGCAAGCCATTTTGCCACGTCCATGCCCGAAAACCATATGACATATAAATTTTAGCCACCCTTGAATTTTGTGCAAAGTTTGGGAAGTTTTTGAGCATGTTAAGGCCGCCAAAAATGCAATTCATTTTGGAGAAAGAAAAGAATTCCTTCTATCAATAGGGTCCTCGCATGTTTCATGCTTGGATCCTGATAAAAGTGATGTCAAAGTGTACCAATGTCTGTGAGTGAGTCAGTGAGTGTTTGGGGGTAGAAAGTGTATTGCAGCAAACTCTCAACTGAAACCTGACTTAGCAACACCGTCTTCCTCCTTCACCCACTCATCCTCCTTTCATCGTTCCTCCATGAACTTTGTTTTCATGAATGAACCTAAAAATGTAAGCTCAGCTCCCCAGCATGAAAGCATCAATGTACTCCCTCAATAATTCATCCCCAGGATCTATTATTTACCTATTTATTTCACTTCTTCACAAGAAGGCTTCACTGTTCATAGATCTCTCCTCCCTCTCCACCTCCTCTCTCCTTTCCCCTGTCTTCCTTCCTTTAATTGACAACCATTGCCAGGTCACTCAATCCATATAAACAAACCCCAGTTTCCTGTGCAGCTCCTTGATATGGACTCTCCTTTTGTGTGTGTGTGCTGGGTGCAGTGCGGCATGTGATGTGCTAAAACACAGGTAGATGGAGCGGTAGCCTCTCAGTGACCTGAAGCGTCTGTAGACAGCAGTGACAGTTGAAACAAGCAGGAAGAAGGAAAAAGAAACCCCACAGCACTCTAGAAGTCAACTTTCTCTCTGTCTCTGCCTCTCTTGACCCAGGTAGGAAATAGAGGGTCCAATGTATCACAGGAGCCTACACCAGTTATTTTATGTACTATTATTTTTCGACACCAGCGATTTCATGTACTGTGATTTTGCAACTCCAGACTTTAGACTTTCAGTGCTTCTCTCTCTCTCTCTCTCCCTCTCTCCCTACGTCCCCGTTTTGATGTTCATTGTTTTACAATCATCTATAAAGGTGGTTGTTTTTATTATTATTTTGATATAACAATAATAATAATAATAATAATAATAATAATAATAATATGCACCAATTAAAAAAATGAAAAAAACAATATAAAGAACAAAATAAATACTGAATAAAATACAGGAAAACAAGAGACATAAGTTAGCAATCATTGAGAAGATTTTTCAGTCTCTACGCTCTATTTTGGTCGTTTGAATTTTGAGGACAGTATTTGTTTTTACAGTGTATGGAACAGAGATGGTGTTGTTCTTTCTGTCCTGAAGCTTGCAGAATTGTCATAATAGCAGGTTGTGGAGCAAGTAAAAAGCCATGGGGAATAGTGCTTGGAACATGCCTATCCTTCAGCAGAGAGTACCTGGCAAAAATATGTGGAGCAATGACATTCAAACCCCTCAGTCATTACAAACTAGTGGTGCACAGCCAAACATTGTTTAGTTTTTAAGTGTTTATTTAGTTGTTAATGGATTCCTTTGACCTCACTCATCTAAATTTGGTTCACTTGTTGGGCTTAATCCTATAATTGCAATCATAAACTGTAAAAACTGGCAGGTGGTCACTCATATCATTAATCAATAAACCATTCACTGTGTTGTTTTCAATATCATTGGTAAAAAAATATTATCAAAATGGGGTGGCACATTGGAAATAGACTCATACATTGTATTAATCAATTCACCAGTAATTTTATGTTTATTAGGATTCAACAGGTGAATATTGAAATACTTACATATGAAAATGGTTTTATTGCTTTTTTTTTGTAAACATACACTCCATCCAGTCCTTGAAGATTTCCATGTTCGAGCTTGGTGCTCTATATATATAACTTATGATGGCATTATTAGTTTTTTCCATATATTTCTATTGTTAAACATTCTAATAGGTTATCAACCACAGCTGACATATTTTCCAGTACCTTAAAGTTTCAGAGTTCAAACTCCACAGAACTTTATTTCAAATTATAGTGGAGATCCCAAAGTTTCTAAAGATATCACTTGTGTCAGGCTGAATTTGGGGGACATGAGTATACAATAATATGATTCCCAAGACATGTGCAATATTTCTATTTGGTGATTGATACAGAATATACAGTAAATGATACAATATCAAGATGTCATTAATATGTTTAAAAAGTGGCACTTTGCCTGACCTCTCTCTGTCTTCTCATGAATGGTAAAAAAAAAACCTGAGTGAGACTTCCTTGTTTTTCCCTCTGCATCCCCTTCTCTCTCCTCCTCTCCATCACACCATTCCCGCAGGAGCAAACCTGAGACTGAATGTGTATCGGTGTATCACCCGCCTCCATCTGTCTAACCTCCAACCCCGCCTCCCTCCATCCCCACGAGAGGGAGCAGCGGATCGAGAAAAGGGGAGGAATGGAGGAAGGAGCGAGGGAGCAAAAGAGAGAAGTGTGTCTGTGTCCCAAAGGATTGGATTCTGTCTGTCTAAATCAGGAAGTGAGAATGTGACGGTAGGAGAAGCAGAGCAGAGGCATCCCTTCTGTGTGTATGTTGTGTGTGTGTGCTTGAGTTTTTCTATGGACCTTGTTGAGCTGAGGTGTCATATATGTGAAGATCACAGTTTCAAGCTAGTGGCAACCAGGGATGACGCTCTAAATCACTGAAATGCCAGAGACAACTGTGCCGTGATATGTTGTGTGGATGTGTGTTTGTCTTTTGGGACGTTTGATGGAGATTAATACTACTTCTGAAAGTGAAAATGTTATCAAGTATGTCACCTTGGAAAAAAAGAGAGTGACATTGCGTTATCTAGACACTGATGTATGTACACACACACACACACACACATACACAATCTAGATCACTTGTCCCAACATTTTTTTGTCTGACGGACGCCCGCAGTCCTGACAGTTGAACTCAAGAACCCTTTCATTGACACCACCTGTCATGTTCAAAATGTGTGCATTTGCATTGATTTTAAACTCAATGTTAAGGCTTTTATTTTTATAAACAATATTGTTTTTATAAAATGTAACTAAAATGCAACACTTGGAGAGGCAGAAGCTGGACTTCAACCAATCATCCCTGACTTTTAGCTTTATTTTAACCATTTGTCCATGACTTTTAGCTATTTCAACTGTTTAGCCATTTTCAACTATGCATTACTTTGATGTAACATAGATTTCTCTGCTAATTTCACACTTGCAATCACAACACATAGTATTCAGTTGTTTTATTTGTATTTTTTCAAATTAACTGTGCTACTTTTTCCCCGCAAGTAACTGTACTTCTCCCTGAGGTACAAGAACCCTGGTTGGGAATCATGGATCTAGATTATGCATCATCATGCACAGTACACGGTATATGTGCACACACAAACACACCTCACAACATTCCACACACTCTGTGTGTGTGTGTGTGTGGATGAATAATTAGGTAGACACAGGGCTGTCTCTCTGTTTCCCCTCACACATAAAGCTACATGAATGTAGGCCAACTCACTGTCGGCTTCACTTCCCTCTCAGCGCAGTCAAAACAACACACTAGCCATTGTCCTCTTGTTTATCAACCTCTATCTATCTCTTGTTACCTCTGTCTATCTTTAACTTTCTCTTTCATTAGGAGTGAGTCACGAAGAATTGTCTAGCAGATCAGCAAAACAACCGCTCCTGTGATCAGGCAGACACTCACACAGTGATGCTGATATAATTATAGTCACATCATTATATCCATATTAGCAGGGAAAATCCTACACGCTCCAACGCCTACATGCCTTCACCGCATGCTATCTCCAGTGCCTGATGTGTTCTAAGTTATTTACTATCTGCCTGTGCGTTCCTGCCTTACTGTAGCTTGACATTTGAAGCTTGACATATATTCATGGCATGTTTAGCATAATATGTTTAGCAAAACACAAACACACTATCTATGTGTACCACACTGCAGATATTTTTTTAAATTGGGGAAACCAATGAATAAAGGTGTAAGTCAGTGCATAGCGGTGACCCTGTCCACAATCACCTGAGCTTATTTTTATATACTGTAAATTAAGATGGCATTAGTCACGCTGATTAATTTACAGGTATACTTTTTTAAAATATCGTGAAGTTTTTTGTGAGCATCAAAGCTGATCAGATACCGAAACTTGAATAAAGTGAAAGCATGAAACAATCTGTTGTCTGCATGTTTACTTTATAGGCAAGGTAAGGCCACACAATGGAGGAACTCAAATATTTCAAATATTGAGAAGGGACAGAGGGGCACTTGGCATTTTGGGGATGCACATAATCACATACTCTTACTGTGTTAGCGTTAGGTGGAAAAGGTTGTGTGTTAGTGTGTTTGACAGGCTCTCCGACCCTGGCTGCGATGTTGACATTAGTGGACCAGGACATATCACCTCTGCTTTGAGAAAAGGCCTACGGTGAGCCTGCCCCCAAGCACAGCACGGGGTTCTCTGCATGTGTGTCTGTAGTTTTAGTATGTATTTATAGTCTTTGTTAAAGTAGGACACCAAAAACATCTACAATGTTTTAAGCACCTGCTAATGCCTGAACATATTCATTAATAGCTCCCCAATGCATATTAGTGTGTTTCTGTGTGTACTTAAAGCCTTAATGTCGGTACAGTGGCTCCCATTCACAATGTCTCAGGTTTTAAAATGCCTGTTCTGGGTTTTTAGGTGTGTCATGTGCTTTTATGAACTTTTGACAGAGTCTCTAATGTGAATTCTGCTGGCAGGTGAGAATACTTTGCTGGAGTGCAGCTTTCTTCTGCGTTGAAATTTTATGGAAGCTTTCTTTTCACAGTTTTCTACACAAAAGCAAATCTTTCTCTGCTCTAATCTCTTCCGGCCATTTCATCTTTATAGCACAAGCAGCCCAGGTTTGTATTTTTTTCCCCTTGATTTTCACCTTGCGAGAGCCTGTTGAGGGCCTTTCTCACGGCTGTCTGGAAATCAAATCAAGTTTTATATTCCACAAATTGTCACTGCGCCAACTCTGGAGGACTGAATGAATGGAAGAGGACAGAGAGATGCTAACAAACAAGCATGTGGACCAATGACTATGTCAAAAACATGCATGTCATTGTCAGAGGAGACACAGGCCTTCTCAACCATGACAAATGGTACGCAGGGAAAGAAGAAGAGGTCAACAAAATGATACAGAGCAAACTAATGGGGAAAATAATTCATACAAATCTGCCTCAACCCTAATGCTTTTTGTTTTTCTGTAATTTTCTTCATGTCCCCTTAACCCTTGTTGTGTGTGTGTGTGTGTGTGTGGGTGTGTGCTTCACATATGTTTGTTTGACCACACATGCATGAAGTCCAGAGCTCTCTTTTGATTAATGTGGTGTGGAATGTCAGACGTGTCTTGTTGCATTAGGAAGCACTGAGGAGGACGTCGCCTGCCATTGTCAGATGAAGGCTCCTCAACAATGGATACTACACTCCCACCACCAGCATTCAACCCCCCCAATCTCTGGCACTTATCAGTTAGAGGGTCTCTATTTCCCGGGGGACGAGGGCTGGGGGTGCTCACTATCTTCAGTATAGGCTACTATCATTGATAAATATTTGTCCAGCTCTTACTGGTAGAATATCTATTCTTTCTGCCTTTTCTCTTTTTCTCTCTACTTTTTCCTCCCATTTTTCTTGTTTCCTCCCTCTCCTAGCTTCGCTTAGATCCTTCCTGACCTTTGACACCACCCCATCCATCCATCCTTCCACCAGCCCTTTGGTGTCTTGTCCATCCCTGTATCTGTCTCCTGTCTGGCCTCAAGTAACACTCTTAATCCCAACCTCGTCTTGTCCTCGTCACTTCCACCTCTCTATCCTTGGGCCTGTTGGCTGCAGGTGGATGCAGCAGGAATGTCACAGGGTGGCAAAGCTGTCATTCACAGTGCACGTTCATGTATTTGCGTGTATGTATATGTATGCGTGTGTGCATGTGTATGTTGAGAGGGGTGTGAAGGCAGCTGTCACGCTATCTCAGGATCATATGCTGGCTGTCAGACATGCTGTAAAGTAACTGACATCCAATCCCTGATACACACATACAGCGTGCACATGCACACGCACACGCACACACACAATGGAGTGCCATGTTGAAACACAGAACCAAAACCATAATATTTTATACATTCAATGAATTTGATAAAGATTTTATCTTTGAAATTTTAGATTCTATTATTTTAGACACATATTCTTCTGTCAAAGAGAAGCCCACATGGTGAAACACCAAAAGTTTGTATTTCCTTTTTCACAAGGGTGTCATGGTCACAGCCTTCACTGTGCAATATGCAATGGTCTTCGTCTTTTTCTCCCTTCCCCTGCTTCCTTTGCATGTTTTTCTGTCTCTCTGTGTCTGTAGGTGGGCACGGTGATCTCCACTCTCCCTCTCCAGGCTCCCTGTCTGCTAATCAAGCACACCTGGTTCTCATCAGTCTCATCATGCTGCAGTCTAAATTTACACTGGCTCTTCACCCACTTATCGCTAGATTGTTTAGTCAGCTACTGTGGTAGGTACCTCTCAGGCCTTACTCAGTTTTTTTTTCAGTTTTTCTTGTTATCATCCTGTTATGTGATTCAACTGCTTAATTCTGTCTTTCTTTGTGCTTCAGGACCATGCTCACCTGCTTGCTCTCAACCTGCCTATCCAAATGAACACCAGCAAGCCATGCCAGCCACTCTCATTCATCCAGCTTGCTCCTTCAGCCACTGCTTACCACCTCTGCCTTCACCAACAACATCTCAGCTCTCTCCACCTTCCTTCCCCGCTCCCATTTACAATAAATATTATTGTTAGTCTCAACTGCCTGTGTCTGAGTCTGCTTCTGGGTTCAAAATATGCAAAACCTAACAGAGGATGATCTGGTTCTTTACCAAACATCTGATGTATCTAAAGTGCTGAAGTGTCTTTAAGCAAGCCACTGAAGCCCCGCCAGCTCCAGAGATGCTGACCTGGCTCTGTAACATCTGTTGACAGAGGTCAAGAGAGTAGTTCCTTTAAGGATCAGTAAAGTGTTAATTATTCATGCCTGTCCCAGAGTTTTCATATGTCCGTAATACCAGTTCACATGTATATGTATAAATATGTGTTTCTGTGTGTTGAACTGTGGGATTGGAGAAGAGAATGACCGGAACCAATGATCACTACACCAAACCTCAACTCTCACTTTTCACCTCTCCTCCACATGTTTTATTTTTTACGGTGTAGTTTTCTTTACAGTAGTAATGTGTACATGCTCTTCTCTGTGTCTATGTGTGCATTTCTGCATATGTTTTCATGCGTGCATGTAAGAGTCTGTGTTGTGGGATTTCTCAGGAGAAGGTGAATATCTCATCTCTTCGGTCCCCAGCCTGTTCAGGTAAATAACACATTCACACACCACTGGGCACACTATCGATCTCCCACACACACCACATCACCCCCTTCTCTTGTACACCATTGATCCCACACAAACCCTTCTTTTCTTTCTCTTCTCTTCTTCTGAAAATGCCTGCATAGCTACTTGGCGGTGTGTGTGAATGTTTCTGTTGTCCAGTGAGACAGGGGAGGCGGGCAGGTCTCTATTGGCCACAGCACAGCTGTCGTTTCAGGTTAGTGCAGGCGAGAGGTGGTTGAGGAGGAGGTGAAGAGGGATGAATAAGTGAAGAGGCTGCAGACTGGACTCATGTTAAATGTAGAAAGGCTAACGGACCAGACTGCAGTTGAGCTCTGTGTGTGTGTGTGTGTGTGAGTATGTGAGATAGAGAGAGTGTGTATGATTCTACATGTGCACATGGGCACTACAGAGACCTGCTGCCTGTCCCGCTGAGCTTCCAATTAGCACACACCACTAGAGCAGGACACACACACACAGACACACATACAAACACACACTGAGGACCCTAGAGAGAGGCCTCAAACCTGCCTGTCAGCTGCTGTTAGATCACACTGCACTGGGCTGACACCACAACACACACACAAAACGCACATACTTGAATGGAAATTTACACTGAGATTAAGATGCATAAAAGTTACTTATGTATACATATTCAGTGGAACTGTAAATAATGACGGAACATTTAACTGCTAGTATTAAATTACTTGTTATACTACATACAGTATAATTCTGACATACTAAAATTTTATGTGTATGTGTGTATGTATAAAATACAGTACAGTTGGAAAGTTTATAAAAGTTTGTCTGTAATCCTCTCATCAAATCAGGATCTAGGGCACACACACACACACACACACACACACACACACACACACACACCACACACACAAACACACAAACCACACGTCTACACATATCATTATTACTGAAAACCCTCCACAGCACTGCCTATTTTGTCCTTGTGCATTTTTTAATGACGTCATCAATAATGGACATGTACCCCATTCTGTGGTAAGGTAAGCTAGGATCTCACAGTGCTACTCTTTTACCATACATTTGACCATCCTACATAGCAGCTTGCCAGCTTAAAGTTTGTTAATTTTAGCATAAGTCCATTACAATAAAACATTGTAATTTACTGAGATGTTTTTGTGAAACATAAGAAGATTATTTTCCCTGTAGTATAATGTTGCAGAGTGTGCTATCTTACTGTTGAGCTTTGTAGGACAGGACCAGGCATTAATAAAATCCTGTTTAGAAAAAGAGACTAAATCCCAACTTCTGCTCCAAAATGCAGCAAGTTGTAAATATTAAAGTGGATTTATGCTGATGAACAGAATACTGTGGAGAAATTCTTCTGATTCTTGACCCAATCCAGTAAAGTCATCAGAGACCTCTGATAGGGGCTATTACATACTGATTTAATGTTTTTACACAAAAGACACTTCAACAGAGTGAATGCTTCCTGACATGAGGTGCAGAAATGACACATAGGTCATCTACAATGACAAAAATAAAAGACTGACCTCATCACCTCAATACTCTTACTCGTTTGCTTCATGAATAATTTTCCTTTTCTTTTTTTACGATACCTCGCCCCCTTTCCTTGAATCCTCCATCTCCATAAAGCCAAAACAAATCTACCTTGGTGTGTTGCCTTGGGTAAGATTGACGTGACACTACAAGCTTAGGGCCAAGCAGAAATGCAGGCAGAGAAAGAGCTGGGACACTATGAAGATGAGGTAAACGCAGAAACAGAGGGTGGTGGCCTTCTCTCTGCCTGCTCAGGGAGAAGATCGTCCTTGCTTTGTTAAAAGATTTCTTCTAGCTGAACTCTTCTCCCAATATCAGTTAAAGAAAGATCACTGAGGGATCTCGGAGAGAAAACGAAGATTGCATGAGTTCCCTGGGTCACCTTGGCACACAGCCCACTCAGTAAATCAATCCATTTATTGCCATTTCAATGGCCATTCAGGTTGTTTTTGTCACTAGGTACTGTGCACTAGCCAAGTTACAGCAAGACCCCCACGGAGTATTCTTGATTTCTTTCTAGACGTGCTTATTTCATGACTGTAATGACAAAATGAACCAGTTGGAAACCACTTCAATGCAGAGAGAAAAAATAATGATTTGAACTATGTAGAGCACAGTTACAGATGTAGAAAACATGTAATATAAATATCACATTCATATGAGGGAGGGTTTAGTAAATTAGATGAGGACTTTAGTACCTTTCCACTCCAACAGCAGAACTATTTAAGTAGACACAATGGTTGGTTGACAAAGCCTACAGCAGGCTCTCTTCAATACATGTCCACCCACCTGTCAGGAAATTTGAAGTACCTGAATCTCTGACTGAACATAGTGAAATTAAGAGTTTCCTACCGTACACCCAGTGAATTCATAAGACTTTTGAAAGCATCAATTTTGCAATCAGTTGTTATCAGAATCAAACTTGTCTTTTCCTCTATTGCTATCTTCCTCTCTATCCCTGTTTTTCTTGTTCCATCTGTCTCTCCCATGTGTTCGGCGACAGTACCATGTCTCCCACTAGATGGCGGTACGATACTACTGATGATCCACAGCAACCATTCATCTCTGACCCAGCACAGTGGGTGGACTCAACTCGGGACAACCTTTCTATAGCAGTGCATTATAGCACCATTGTAATTACACTTAAACCTTACTGCACTGCATGGGATTCTGTCTTAGGTCTTCAGTTCAGGCCACTGCAGTTCGAAGTTTACAGAAGCAGACTTGTGATTGCAGGGTTGTCGGTCCAATTCTTGACTAGGGAATCAGTAGCTTGACATTCTTTGCATTAATGCCCAACTATTTGGGTGGAGCTGCTCAGTGGCCAGTGACTGTGGTTGTATGAAATCCTCAACTTCAGCTCCAAATAAAGTACAGAAGAGCGTTAAATTATGTCTTCAAATGTGGTTTAGTGGAAGAGACAATAAGCCTGACATTATTACAGCTGCAAAAGTCTGTTTATCCAAATTTCACCATGACGTTTATCTCATCCCATAAAGCTGGTCCTACAATGTCTCTTGCTGATGAGTGGCGACATATGGCCGCAGTACATGCCCTCCTGGTACGAATAGACAGGCCATGTGCACACATGTTCTTGTGACACACTAAAAGTAGTGGGTGTGTCCCAGTACGTCTGCTACTGGACATGACAGGCATGTGATCAGAACAGTCTGTGTGTGGACTTCTGTGCACGTGCGTGTGTGTGTGTGTGTGTGTGTGTGTGTGTGTGTGTGTGTGCATGTGTGAGATATATTCATAGTAGGACATATGCTTGGAAAACACATGTGTCAGCAAGTGTTGGGTATGAATGAAATGTGTCCACACATAGCCCACAATGTTTACTTGCACTGTTTTCTCTGCATGTGCGTGTGTGTGTGTGTGTGTGTGTGTGAGAATTTGTACATCTAGTGCAAGCCTGTGTGTGATAGTAATCCGGACTGGGCAGCTGCGCTCATTCGTATTCAGCCCGAGGCACTTCTAGGCCGTCTCGCTGATTAAGGATCAGAGAGAGAGAGAGAGAAATATTACTGAGTGAGGAGAGTGAGAGACAAAGCAAGGAAGAGAGGTCCTTTCCCATTTAGTAAACAGTTGGTTAATGACTCTAATCCCATTAAGCATGGGGAGCAGCTTGCCCCCTCACATTACATGCATTAATATGTATGTATAAGTGTATGGTTGTGGTTTACATTCTCTTTTCCTCTCTCTCACACAAACGCTCTATACAATATACCCTGGAAATTGATTTGCCCTCATAAACATTTGATAAAGTCCTAATGTAGCATTGTGAGCTGTTAAGGAGGCTTGGAGAGCTGACTTTTGAAAATGACATGTAAATCAAATGAGCATTGTATATTTTCAGGCACAATTTGCCTGCAATTATTGTTTTGACCTGGCTCCTCAGTTGACAAAAGAAACCAGCTCCCTCTGAGGAGCAGGAAATCAGCTTTTCAAGTGCTCTTGTGTTGAAGAGTGGAGGGCAGGGCAAGGCAAGGCGTGATTGCCGCACTCTGCGGAAAGGATCAGACATGGGGTGATTTCATACAAGCAGAGAGAAAGCAGCATAGGCACTTATCTCAGTGTTTACTCTACTAACTTGTTGTGGATATGTCAAGAAAAATAATGATTCTCTTTCATGTATTAAATATTTGATTAAAAAAACAATTCAACATTCCATCTTGTTGGCCTCCTTCAACATAAAGCTTGTGTGTGTTGTCTCATTCATGTAATGTCTAGGTGGCAAAATAAACAAGTGCCTGGTGCAGGAGTTGTTAACCCATCAGTAAATGAATCCATCAGAGTGAGCACATGAATATGCATGGGAATATAATAGCGCCAATATGCAGGGAAAACATTTGAGGTAGATGCTTATCATCTGCAATACACACATGGAGTTATTTATATGGACAATTGCTGTTAAAGTGTTGCTCATATTAGCATAAGGGGGGAAAAAGGGAAAGCTTTCTGGGGACCAGCCGCTAGGTGCTCCTGCACTAATTAATGATGTACATACAAAATATAATTAAAGATAACCAAATTTTATTTTAAAGCAAATACTCACCATTAATCATTAAAATAAGAAAAGAAAATTGCATTTTATGTAATGTTTTATTTAATGTTGCTTTAGTAAAATGTAGCCTGTTTCATACTAAAAATCCTCTCTCCTTAACAATAGTATGGTATGGAGTAATGTTTGTTGTACACTATGTCAAAACATCAAAAGTGCACCGCCTGTGGCAGGCCATGTATGTGTTTATGTAGGAGATAGAGAGAGAGAGCACAGCATGCATTGACATGAGTAAAGCAGATTTGCAGAGAGTCCATTTACTGGACCT
This sequence comes from Micropterus salmoides, assembly GCF_014851395.1. Classification (NCBI taxonomy): domain Eukaryota; kingdom Metazoa; phylum Chordata; class Actinopteri; order Centrarchiformes; family Centrarchidae; genus Micropterus; species Micropterus salmoides. The sequence goes on along the minus strand of NW_024041640.1, from coordinate 18,484 downwards.
TTTCAGGGGCCCAGTCATTTCTGTGGGTGGGCCTGCATATTAGTCAACTGAAGATCCGTTTCACAATATCATCTTTAGCAGAAGAAAAGAAGTGAACAATAAAGTGGTCCACAGGTGGAGAGCGTGTTTCAAAAATTCTGCTAGTATTATTTTGTTGAAACAGGAACTCTTATTCTCTTATTCTAATATTCTTTCAAGGGGTGTGGATTTCATAGCCAAGCTGCAGCCATATTCTAGGGAAAAAAGCATCAGGAAAGGGTATTTTCTCTCTCATTGTGATTCATTTTGCACTCTGTAATAATTTGCTTGTTAAGCTGATACAGTATGTGTCCTGGGACAGTGGATGGGCAATGCTGAGCAATTCTCAAAGAGATCAGAGAGAAGGAAGCAATATATAGCACTATTCTGTATTTATAATATAATCTGGCTGTTAAAAACTATGTGCTCCTCAAGAAACATTATAATAATACATATCATGCATAGTTTGATATGCTTGAACATTACTTACAAAAAAGCGTTGTTAACTTTACCTCCTTCATATAAATAAATACACTTCTTGACTTTAATAGCATCCTCAAATGCCCAGATTCCCTCCTAAGTCACTGTTGTTGTTCTGTGAACTGCTGAGTTTCAAAACATTTCACACTCTGGGAGGAAAATTTGTGGATGCCACCAGACTTTGTGTTTCTATTGCCAATTAAAGCAATGTTATGTGGTCACATAAAGTAATTGATACACACAATTTTAACATGTAAAAAAACACCCCTCCAATGGACTTGCAAGTCTGCGTTTAATAAGTTAACATTACTAAAGGCCTTTGAACTGATTGCATTCCAATAAGCTAATAAAGAAGGCAACTTTCTGTCATTTTAACAGCTAGCTATAGAGGCAAATTCAATTATCGTGAAGAAATGTATCCCCTGCCACTTATAACTTTCTAAATGATAAGCTAAGAATACACAATACACAGCCTCTGTACAAACTGTTATATCATGGTCCTTCCCATTACTTAACACTAGTAACCCACTGAACATACAGTTAGATAATATCACTAGCTAGCTAGCTAGACAGTTCTTGTCTCATTTATGGTCTAATAAAAAGTGAATTTATCAAATTCAGTGCTCCATATTGCTATTTTCCAAGCTACTGTAGCTAATGTGCAGAGGGAGCCTTTTTTACATCTATGGTGAGCATATATCATTATTTATATAAGATCTAACATTATATCAACATTATGTTAGATTTGGTGTGATTTGGAGCTCTTAGATTTTGCAGAGTGTAATTCATTGCTCTTAAAAACTAGGAAGTCCCCAACTTGATCAAGCAAGTGCGACAAAACCAAGACTTAGCAATGTTACTTAGTAGTCCAACATAAAGAAGGCCAGCTTGGCATCTGTCTTGCTTCCTTTCAGCTCTTTAAGCTCACGTCAACGAGTAAAAGCCAGTCTGGTCTCTTGCTTGGCCACTCTCGTCTTTTCTCTCCCTCACTTCCTCCACCAAAGTAGTTTTCAGTCTCTTTGCAGCCTCTGCCAGGATATATGGAGAATCTGAGCTAGCTTCTTCCAAAGAACTTACATTGTACATTTAATACTTCAATCAGAATTAGAAGCAGAATCAGAATCAGAAGGAGCTTTATTGCCAAGTAGTGTTTTACACATACAAGGAATATGCTTTGGTGTTAAGGTGCTACATGCAGACAAACATACAGCTGACATAAATAAATGTAGAAATATAAAAATATGTAATGAACAAATGCAAGTTATATAAGGATAACAGAATAATAGAGAAAAATAATCCAACTGACAATATAAAAAAATTTAAAAAATAACAATTAACAACAAATATGTGTCAGTGGGGGGCCTGGGCCTTGTTGATGAGTCTAGCTGCAGACTGGTAGAAGCTGTTTTTGTGGCGAGAGGTTTTGGTCCTGATGGACCGCAGCCTCTTGCCAGAGGGGAGAGTCTGAAACAGTTTGTGACTGGGATGGGAGGGGTCAAGTCAGTGTACCATCAAAATGATTATGAAGCTGTTATTTTAAGATACAATTACTACATTATGTCGCTTTAAGATTTATATATTACAGGTTATATAATACAGGATTCGCAAGTTTAGGACAGTGGTTTAAACTTGTGAATCCAATTTGAACTATGAAAGTGTATTATGGTACCATGCTTAAATTATGGGGTTAAACTGTCTTTAGGATTTTGGATGTGACTCATAACAACACAAGAAGCATAAACAGAAGATACTTTGAGAAAATTCATAGTCCCCGTGATAGTGAATAAAATTAGTTGGTCTAAAAAGGTCCTTCTTTTCTAACCTGTGCTTCACACAATCAAGAAAGATCTCACACATTATGGAAATACTTCCTCAAACCCTTGCATAAAGTCAGTTTTAATTTCACATCTGAAAATGGGCACTGACACACACCTAACACACCACTTACTTCATGGGAATATGATGGGATTCAGTTACAGTGGGAACCAGATGAATCTGCCGAGCTCATGTTTCATTTGGCCTGCGCCCATTGACAAGGCCCCTAGAAAAATCGAAAATGAAATGAGAAGTTCCAGACTAATTCACATTTGCGAATTAATCTGGCAATGCCAGGCTACGATTCTATGTTAACTTTCCAATATTAAGGCTTAAGTTTTGCAATGTAAGATTACACGAATATTCATTGATCGGAACACACCCATCTTCGAACTGGGCCTTCATTCTCAACTGCACCTGAAAAGGGAGTAGAACTCGTTATTGTAGTGGAATCATTGTAGTGGATCATGTCCACAAAACACTGTGTGTAATATCCAGTTATATCCAATCATTTTCACAAATGTCCACTCCAGCCACAGGAAGTGAAGATGCATGCTTCATCAGAAGAAATGTCTAACCATTTTCTGTTGCCTATCCAAGTGTCAAAATGGTAGGGCTCTGGAACTTACAAAAACATAATGGGTTGCAGCCACTATTAAGGTTTATTAATTTAATATGTATGCCTTAAAAATCCTCAGCTCTGCTCCATTGAATATAGTTTATTTCTGTCTACCATCTTATTATTGCATTTGTATTAATGTATATTATCTGCTTAGCAGAAGGGAGTTAACTTACTTTCACTTTACAACCTGTTGTAATGTGGCAAATAGGCTAAACCTACCTTGACTGGTATATGGTAATGTATATGGAGAATTCAAAAAGTCACAGCGGCTGTGTGTGTGTGTGTGTATATACAAAAGTTTGGAAATCATTTCTCTTCACACACTGACACACACATCAGCAAAGAGTAGTCTATAAGGGCAATCAAGCAACTTTATTTTTTCTGTTTACAGTATGTCAGAGAGAGATGATTGACTCATAATTTGACCAATCGTGTCTTGGCGTCGAATGAGCGTTTGTCCAATCATAGGAGAGAAAGATAGTTGCCTCGCCCCCAAACTGAATGTTGAAAAAGAACGTCATTTGCTTCATACATTTAGCTTTAGCCAAAATTAGCCAGCTGTTGAAATCATAGAGATATCTTGCCGAAACGAGTGTTTTTCTTTTCAACTAACAGCCTACCTAACCGTTATTGATTTGGTGCTCCCTGGTTTACAGTGCCAAACATGTATATAAAAGCTTTATTCCGATGCAGAGACATGCTGAAAGGAGAACTGGTCGTGTGAAATGCTGGCTAGCCTAATCAAAGCTAGCTGACGGGCCGAGAAACGAAAGTGGCTAACATTAACGAGAGATAAGCTTATCGCAACAAGCCGGGGTACTTTAACCTATCTGCCACTGAAGCCACAAGAAGAAGCAGTGACAGAGATAGTTCATTACCTACAAAGTAAGTAACGTCTGGTACTTCGAATAAGCAACGTTTTTAATAACATTTCGCATACTAACATTGGCTAGTCACCCGCTAACGTGTAGACATCACTTTGACAACTGTGAACTTCGCTAGCTGGATAGCTAGCAGCATTTTCAGTTAGAGACAACTGACTATAGCTTTTGTTATTAGAGATGAAAACCATTTTGGAAAATATATTTGTATTTATCTTGATGGTGGTGATTATGAAATTATCGGAAGTGCTGATGTTGCGCCAGGTTAGTTATTGACGTTACTTGTTTTTACCTTGTATTTTTCTGGACAATTTGCCAGTTTAACGTTTCATTTAATGTTACATCAATCTGCTAGTCTACAATTGATGGAATTAAGTGGTGTAAATAGTGATTGGCATATCAACCTTTGCTTATGCGCAATATTTGGTCAATAATGTTTTGTTGTGATAACATATTTGCAGCCCTCACATTGTAACTGATTACGTGCTTGTTTTCATTTTATATTGCTCTAGGTAAATAATTACGTTATGTGCCAATAAAGGTGCGTATGAAGTGCGACTCACTTGATGAGCTGGTTTAAGATACTGTAGTGTTTTTCTGGTGGGTGCTTGAAATACTGTTTTACCCTAAAGGGCCAAGAGAACATTATTTTTGATCTTATAAGCCTGTAGTGTAATTATGAGTTATTCATGTTTTTTATTCCCAACCATTAGCTGTGAGCGACCAGTACAAGTATTAACTTGTTTTGGTAGTTTTATTGGATTGTTGCTGTGCATGTGGTTGTGTTTAGCAGTGTGATTGTGTGACAGGGAGTTCCAGAAATGGCAGCATCATCAGTGGCATGTTTGTGTTGGCACCTTGATGTGAAATCCTGCACTAGCCATGCTGGTTTAGCCAATAACCACTGCAACTCTATTGGCCCGTCCAAAGGCATTTATCTACAATCATTTATTGTGTCTTTTGTTTGAGTCACTTCACACGCAGATATACGCTCGGATACTGTACAGTGTCAACTGACAAGCTCGGAATAACACAAAGATAAATTTGTCAAGTGACAAGAGGGGACAAGGGATGAACTTGTGAGCCTAATGTGTCTGAACTAGGGCTGCAACTAACGACTATTTTGATAGTCGATTAATCTATCGATTATTGAAACGAATAATCGACTATTTGGATTATGAATGGCAAAACGACACAATGCCTCTCATTTAGCTATTAGCCTTTAAATTAAACCTGAGGTTGTTTTAGGCATGTGCTAATTAACAGTCAAGACAATAAAATAAATACTGCATTCAAAAATGCATCTTTTAATGAACGCTTCTGCTGCAGCAACAGAAATTTCCACTGAAATCACGTTCCTGATAAGCAGCTAATCTACTGTTTAGTGACGGAGCAGCTTTCGCCAGTACTGACCCTGTATACAAAGAAAGGAATAACTTCATGCATTACATTTGCCGAATTTACAAGAGGGGATCAACGATTTTGTTGTAGACAGTGTTTCACAACATTTATATAGTTTCCCCTAACTCAACAACTCACAAAACTCCGTGATTTATTATTTTTTTTAAGGGAGTTTGGGGCGGATTACCCGCCGCCTCATGCACAGACAGGAGAACTGTTTTCTCTTTTTTAGAAAGTATGAAATTGTCCGGTGTTGTCTAATCTTGTGCACTCTGCAGCAACACGTTCTCCAGCTGGGAACGTCGCCATGAGTGATGCATCGTTTATGATTGTAAAGTCAGGGCACATCTAGAATGTGAACGCGGCCGTTGTGTATCATAATTATGTGCTACTCTCAGCGCCATTACTGTAACAATCAATCAAATTGACGAACTATATAGAAAACGTTTCAGCTCATAACGTGAAGTAACATGGCTTTAACATGAAGCTAGCTCGCTAACGAGCTTACCGAGACGAGTCTTCATCATCCACAGAGACACAACGTTATGCGCCTCCTTTTCAGATGCTCATTTGTGATGAGGTAAAGCAAAACATCTGGAATGTTTGCTGGATTTTAGAATCCGGACTACTTAAAACCTGTCAAATACAGCATTTGTGGCTACAACTCAAGCAGGTTCACTGAAGTATCTGGACACATTGTACTGTCTATAGTGATATGGAAACACATTACACCTTTTCACCACATCTCACTGTTTCTCAGTGTTTGAGGTCTGGGAGTCAAATTGAAGGCATGCCAAGTTTCTGGATAGATAGCAGGTATGTACATGTACATATGCTGTTCTTGTTGCAGAGAACCCATTCACAGTCCAGTATAACATGTTTACTTCCACCTCTTTGGGTATGGTCAGATAGACTCACTTTAGGGCTGGGCGATATGGTCTAAAAATAAAATCTCTGATTTTATTTTTTTTAATTCAATTTACGATTTTTTCCGATTTCCCCCCCTACTTAAGGAAAGCAATAAGGTTTGTTGGTCAGTGCGGCTTTGTTCATCGCGGAGAGACTGGCATTTTTCATATTCGGCTGGATGTCTCTGTTTCAGGTGTTGGAATAGGTTTGTGGTGCTGCTGCCTTTCACTGCGATAGGCTTTAGGCAAATGTTGCAGCGTGGTGTCTGTTGTTCCACATCTGTCGCAGCAAACCCATACCAGTTCCAAACAACAGATGACTTTATTCCTTTCTTGGGAACAAACTTCCCGCTCTCACCGGTAGCCATTTTGTCGCTTGCTGTTGCTGTTTAGTGTATGATGTTGTCGCTATGGGAAACGAACACTACGGAAACCCCGGGGAGCCAAAAATGTGCTATTACACAAAAACTCGATTTACTTATTTTTTAAATCGCCCGCAACAAAAAATTCGAATTAATTCATTCAATCGATTTTTCGCCCAGGCCTAACTCACTTCAGTCTGGTCAAGTAACGGCCCCAGCTTGCCTGACGCCACTGCACTGAGGATGACTGAAGCTGTCTGTTCAAAGAGCACTTGTTCTGGGAAATTGACTGCTTCTGATGCGACTTCAGTGATGAGTCATCAAAGAGGGGGATCTGCGACATCCCTGGCCTGTTTGTTCCACCTCCTCTAATATGTATAAATATTCAGGGCTACAACTGATTCCATTTTAATTCAAATGTTGTATCACATACTCTTTCAAATGCAGCTGTGGCTAGTGGTTACTTAATCATAGGCAGCGCCAGGGGTGGGCTTATGGGGCTTAAGTCTTGAATGTTTTCTGCAAAGCCCTGAATCTTTAGTGTACATTGTGTATGGCATTTTTTGCAGTAAACCCCGATCATAACTCCATAAGAACCAATGTGTTTTTAAAGGAATTGTTGTAGTTGTAAAAGTTTTAAAAAGTGTTCACTGAAATTGAGAACTTCACCATAGTATAACAGTTGGCAGCGACATGTATGTGCGTTGTTTCTTCATGAACGTGTAGACAGATTGTAATATATAAACACAATGTAAGAAAGAATTCTAAACCCCGGATATGCACTAACCCTAGAAAGGCCCTTTTGCCTTATCAGCAGAAAGAGGATCCTCTGCCTAAATGGCAATATAAGCACATTAGTAGAAATTGATCTTTTTAAGATTTACCCACATGCGCTATGCGTATTGGCTTTTTTTAACCAGAGATGTAAACGGCAAAGAGGAACATGGACATAGTATGTTCACTGCAGCTATTCTAATGCACTTTTATGGCATAGCTGAATTGATTTTTTTCTAATTTGTTTTTAGCACTGGAAAGATGGTTCTCAGCCTCATGAAGCTCTTCTGATTGTCATTTGACTACTGATACTACTTGACTACTGGTTTACTTTTTACTTGGAAGTGTCATTAGTATCATTAGAGACTATGTCTGTATTTTTGTGTTAAACCTTTTTAGGTATATGTTTTAGGATGTAAATCTGAGAATTATACACAGTATTTTGGGCAAACCCTACACTTTCGAATAAAATGTCTTTTGTCCTCACTTTAAGGAAGGTTGTCATTGGTCAAGTGGGCTTGAACTAGAGCAGTGTCCAAAATCGTTCACTTGTATATTTTATAGTGGACAGTATACTGGGTCAGATCAGTAAAACAATATTCGGACACTACTTTGGTCAGTCCTTTAGTCCTTCAGTCTTGTTTCAGTCTGCGAAGTGCATAATGGTAGTTGCTGCTTTAGTCAGCAGTTAGTTTCCACTACTTTATTACATTACATTGTGGGATACATTTAATATAATAATAATTCTCACCAGACACCAGGTAACACAAGACAAACACATGGTGCAGTGGACGATTTTAGATAAAGTTCTTGTCTTCGTTACAGAGCACACGTTACATTTAATGCCAATCAGCCATACTCGCTGCTGTACCACAGAATGACCCAACCAGTGTGACTGCTGTACCACCTGTACTTGTAGGATGACAGCTTTTGTCTGGAACCAGTATCCCCTTCTGAACCTTTGTATTTTTCTTTTGGGAAGCACATGCAAACCATACATGTGTTGATTATTGGGAATTTCACTCAGCTGCTACTCTGTCTGTTGCACTGCAGCACCTGGCTTCTACTACACCACCATGCTACCTTTCCAGTCTGCCTATTCTCAAGGTATCATGTTGACTCATTGTATTCTGATCATATTATATTGATTTATTGCTCATTTGCTACGTGGCCCCAAACACGGTCCATTGTTCGTGTCGGTTACCTGTCATCTACCCGCCAAATACAGTGTTGATTGTACAGTATTAAATCACCTACTGTAAGCCGCATGTCACCAAACAAGAATCAGGAGAGAGAGAGAGAGAGCGATCATGTTAGTGGTAGTTCACTGCTGTGTGCAAACTGGTCTGTGTTTGACAGGCTAATCTGGCCCTGTGTGGATCCCATCAGCAGCTGACTGCTAAATTGAGTTAGCTTGTTAAAGCTACCCTGCTTGTCTGAAGTCTGAGACCTGTGGGCCTGTCTGTAAGCCAGCTTTTAACTTTGACTCTCAAACAGCGTCAGCCATTGACTTCTTCATCTTGCCATGTGTGAGATGTGAGGAGAAAAAATTGTTATGCGATTAAATCAGAGTGAGATCAGTTTTGCCACCTTTTGTTTGAGAAATGCACATGCGCTCAGTAAATGGCCACATGAACGTACGCAAACACACACATTGGTATGGCCCTACAGTCGTCACACACTGCTGCAACAACCAACACCTACTGCTTCTGTTGCTATGGCAGCTACTCAGACATCACTCCCCCAAGTTCTCAGTGGTCATATCAGTGCGTTGAAGTTATGTATGCTGGGGTTATTATTAGAGGTGCTCCAATGAGGATTTTTTGAGCCGATTGCTGAAAGCAGTATCGGCCGATACCGATCACCGAGTCTATCTGAAACCTTTCATTTATCATGTTGCATTATATACAGTATACTGTGTATTTTAATACATTATTTTAGGACTAATTAAATAAGTGTTAAAATTAACAGATGATAAAGTATCATGAAATGATTTTATTTTATTGCCAACAAATTCCACTCAATCTGTCTTAGAGACTTAAACTATAGCAGCCTTTACCTGGTTACTGCGAACATCTTGTAGCTTAACAAATATAGCTTTCCTGAGGGATAAACTACAAAAACATAACAAACTGCATCTTTATAAACTTACTTCAACCAAACTGAAACAAAAAAGCCAAAATATTTAAGAGATGAAGGAGCACAGGCATCATGAGTCGATGATAAACTCCGCTTTTTGTTCTGGAAAGCTCAGGAAGGTTCTGTGGGCTTTAGGGGTTGGAGAGAGGAGTAGAGAGAGGAAGAGTGGGCTACAGAGAGGAGTCATAACTGACAATGAGATTAGGGAAACTTTAATAAATAATAGTACAATGTTAATTCCATATTATACTGTTATTATATATTGTTAATATTACTTAGTTACTATATTCATTATAATTTCATATGGTTCACCACTAGTATAGGCCTAATATTTCAGTGGCTTGTATTCATTTTTAATCCTTGAGCAAGAAGCGCAGTCTACATCTTTTACATAGGCCTCCTGCCACCGGCTTTACCAGAGGAGAAAGTAGCAAACACTTTAAATATGGCCAGCAGGTTTTCATTTGATTTTATAAAGGTTAAAAATACAGGAGATTCACGGAGAAACATTTAAATGGGAGAATCCCGGGGAAAACGGCAGGGTTGACATGAGGAGTAGAGAGAGGGAGTGGGGTAATGTGAGGCTACATCCACACTACTATGTTTTGTTTTTTTTTTAAACAGTTTTATAACGAATAAGATCTTATCTGTCCACACCAGTGTTTTAGCTGCGTATCAGAGTTGATCTCAGTCTATGTTAAAACGACACATCTAGAGGCCGTTCAGGTAATCTACACTGGGCATGCGCATGCCGGTGTAAACACGAAGCAGATGGTCACCGAGAGTTGAAAAATGTTCAACTTTTGGAAAAACGCTGTGCTCGTCACTGTCACTTTTTACCCAGCCGTCCAGTCACAGTGCAGGAGGGGCGGAACAAACACCACACCGAGCACATCCGATGTTGAACGAAACGATGTGCATACTTGCCGAAGTCCTCGCCCGCAAAATCTCATGAATCCACGTACGGAGAGGAGAGTCTGTGCACTCATGTTTCAGCCTTCTCTTTATGCAGAGCAAGTAGGCCTACGTACTTTGTGGTGACATTTTTACATTCAGTAAAATTAAGGAGGCTACCCTACTTGCAGCACATCGCCTCCACGGAAATTATGTATCATAGCAACCACAGCAGCTCGAAAAAAAAACACTGTGCCTCCAAAATGCACCCTAGCGCTCCCAGCTAAGCGTTTTCAGAAGAGCAGGTGGCGTTTTCAGCTGGCAAAAAACGCTTTAGTGGACACGGGCCCTTAGTGCCCAGCACGGAAAAGACGCTCAGCGCCTTGTCACGCTCCTGTCGTTTTTACCAGCTTGGAAAAACGCGGCGCTCCCATTGGAATGAATTGAAAAAAGACGCTGCCGTCAGGGGAAAAAAAAACGCTTTGGTGGACACGGGCCCTGTGTTATTTACACAGCACATACAGGTGAAACTTGAAAAATTAGCATATTGTGCAAAAGTTCAGTTATTTCAGTAATTCAACTTAAAAGGTGAAACTAATATTAGACTCATTACATGCAAAGTGAGATATTTCAAGCCTTTATTTGATATAATTTTGATTATTGCGTACAGCTTATGAAAACCCCAAATTCAAAGTCTCAGAAAATTAGAAGATTACATGAAATCAAAAAAGAAAAAAACAAATGTAAAAAGTATAATCATGCATATGTACTCAGTACTTTGTTTGGGCTCCTTTTGCATGAATTACTGCCTCAGTGCGGCGTGGCATGGATGCTATCAGCCTGTGGCACTGCTGAGGTGTTATGGAAGACCAGGTCCAATAGCGTTGTTATTTTGTAGCGATGCTTCAAAATCTGCATTGTTTGGTCTCATGTCTTTCATCTTTCTCTTGGCAATGCCCCATAGATTCTCTATGGGGTTCAGGTCAGGCGAGTTTGCTGGCCAATCAAGCACAGTAATCCCATGGTCATTGAACCAGGTTTTGGTACTTTTGGCAGTGTGGGCAGGTGCCAAGTCCTGCTGGAAAATGAAGTCAGCATCTCCATAAAGCTCATCTGCTGAAAGAAGCATAAAGTGCTCTAAAATGTCCTGGTAGACTCTGGACTTAATAAAGCACAGCGAGAAACAGACCAGGTAAGACGCTTCTGACGTTGTTTGTTGTTCAGGAGCGGCTTGACAAGAGGAATACGACATTTGAAGCCCATGTCCAGGACCCGTCTGTGTGTGGTGGCTCTTGATGCAGTAACTCCAGCCTCAGTCCACTCCTTGTGAAGCTCCCCCACACATTTGAATGGCCTTTACCTGAAAATCCTCTCAGGCTACGGTCATCTCTGCTGCTTGTGCACCTTTTTCTTCCATACTCTTCCCTTCCACTTAACTTTCCATTAATGTGCCTTGATACAGCACTTTGCAAAAGAAGTTGGATGTTCTCAGTTACCTTTTTGAGGCTTTCCCTCCTTGTGGAGGGTGTCAGTGATGGTTTTCTGCACAACTGTCAGGTCAGCAGTCTTCCCCATGATTGTGAATTCCACTGAAACAGACAGAGACCAATTAAAGGCTCAAGAACCCTTTGCAGGTGTTTTGGATTAGTTAGCTGATTAGAGTGTGACACTTTGAGCCTACAATACTGAACCTTTTCACAATATTCTAATTTTCTGAGATTTTGAATTTGGGGTTTTCATAAGCTGTACGCAATAATAATCAAAATTATATCAATAAAGGCTTGAAATATCTCACTTTGCATGTAATGAGTCTATATAATATCAATATTTTTCAATAAATTGTATCAAAATGAGAAATTCCAGTATAGTCAAAGCCCTAGGGTGCAGTGTTTCCCACACATAGGCAGGCCGCCCAAGTAAAGCCTATCTAATACGTTATAAGATGTGGACACGGTGGATATTTTACAAGCACAATCCAGGTTAAACAACAGTGAACACACTGGTGCAGATGTCACTTGGTACCACTTTGGTTTTGTTTTGATAAGCTTCTTCATTAACAAGCCTCCCCCGCATGTAGTGCACCTGCAGCTGAAAACGCGGGTGGAAATTGCAAGTTCTGTATCATTTTGGCAACGGGGGTACACTAAAATAATGGTGGCGAATGATGTAGAATTAAAATGGTTCAAGAAGAAACAACCTAAACCACTAGAAATAGTAGCCTCCCTCCACGCCCGCCCGCCCGCCCAGGTAGTCATTCTGTGGAAAACACTGATATGTGTATGTGTGGTTGCTGCACAGGTGAAAGAGCACATGATTTGGTTTGGTGATTGTGCACATGGCTTTGATATGTGCTCAGTAATATGTTGAATGTGTCTGTGAATGCATTTGTTGTCAAGGTAATGATTCAAGTGGTTTGCACTAGTGAAGCTTCCCAGCCCTTTGATGTGTGTGTGTGTGTGTGTGTGTGTGTGTGTGTGTCTCTAATGATATGCAAAACAAAACACACCTGTTTTGTCTCAATTAAATTAACTGGGAGAATGGAAGTCACATAAACTAAAGGTACTAATGATCCATCAGTAAACAACAAATACTAGTCATGATTCTGTACCACTGACTTTGTGGTACCAGGCAGAGGGTAAACGATAAATGTTTTTGTCAGTTTTGGAATTGATATTTTAATAAATAAATTGGATAACCCAGACTGTCAAACGCAGCGTGTGGTCAGTTGTTTGCAGTGTTACCCATAAAAACTTAATAGAAATAATAATTGGAATTATGTCATTGCTATAGCCTTGAAACAATCTGATGGTGATTATTATAACTATTAATAGACAAATAATTGCATAAGTAGTTTTAAAGCAAGTTATAGAATAATTCTTAACCTTTTTGAACTCTGAAGACTTAAATCTCATTGACATACAACTGTCATTTAAGTTTTGACTGACATTAGGGTGAGTGGATAACCTGTTTTACTTAATTCATTTATTTCTAATTTGGGTAAAGTATTCATATTTGACATGCTAAACTGAATCGGTCTGAAGCAACCTCTAGTGCAGATTGTGTCATTATACAAAGAATTTGCAGTAGCATTCAGATATAGTCTAGAATAGCTAACTATTTAGTAAGAAGTTGTATGTGTGGTTTTTAGCTAATAACAACTATAATAGCTTATTATAATTAAGCTAGATTCTGTTTTTCACTTACTTACCAGCACAACTGTGTTTGCTAGTCTGCTGTTGTAGGCTGGGTTTGTGTGCATCACACACTAATCTGAGCCAATAATGTGTCAACTACAAACATACATGGAGGTTAAAGCTTTGTGATTTGCAGATATCAGAAGCTAAGTTAAAGTGCATATTCCAAGTATAAATTATACCCCAAATACTTTATTTACAATCATTATGAAGACTGCTTACTACGGCAGCTGCTTAGTGAAAACGGCACATTAGCAGCACAACAGGAAGAGCCTCAAACCGCTCTGAATGTAGTACTTGATCCGTTAAACCACAGCACTGCGAAGTGCAAGCTGTCATGTGGGCGTTGTAGACAGTGGTATTAGTTAAGACTGATGGATCTGTTCTGTGAGACACATGTGAGACTTATGTCTAAAAATGGCTGCCTATATGCTTCTATGTAGATGGGAATGACTTTGTTCAACTCATGTAATTGACTCTTCTTCACCAATTTACCTATCGCTATGTTCTGATTTTAGACCTAAAATCATAGGTTCACAGAAATATGAGATGGTGGGAAACCGGGCAGTTTTTTATTTAAAAAGAATTTAACATCAAACCTTAACTACGTGTACATTAAGAGACCGGAACCTTGAATATACCTACAACTTATTTGTAAGTAGCATTTATTGATATTTTCAGGAATTAAGTTAAGAGCACAATTTGAGAGGCTAAGAGACCATTAAGTAGTGTCACAATCAATAAAATTGTATAAGTTCATGTTCTCACATTATGTAACAAATTAACACAGGCTGGGTACAGAATTTCTTTCCCCCATTAAGCAGTCTGATAGTGCTGCTGTTCATTTAGCTAATGCAGGTGCATTTATGGACCGATAAGACATCCTCTCGACCACTCCGTGGAGTTTGTTAATGCTGTTAGTAGCCAGTTCTGGCTGGCCAAAGAAGCTTTTAAGCTTGCTCCTTCGTCTCTTTAAGCATAAACCAAAGCGGCTGTGCTATTTCTGGATATGATGAGCAATGATCACTGGTTGGATTATTTCTTTGGTCCTATTAAGTAAACTGTAAAGAAACACAAACACACTTCCAAAGTCTCTTACAATCTTGTTAAAAAATCTGTGGGACATTTGCAGGGTTTACATTTTCATACTCCCAAGATTTAGTTCTGTAATATGTTTTTGTTGGCTGAGAAGGCATACCCACTATACTTTTTAGTGGATGCCTGATTTATGTTCACAACCTAATTCAACAACTTGTGCAGTTGTAAGTAGGTTGTTTTTCTGTGACAGTGTTTGCATTTTTAAGTTATAATTTAAATATATTTCATAACTTAATATGTTTTTTTTTTTGTTTTTTTTTACCGCTTTATGAAAACCCTTTAGTCTCAGAGATTCATTGCCAGCTGAGTCTGATCCTTTTTATCCATGCAGAGCAACATGAACATATGCTTTATTTTGTCATTTAAATGTCAGACAGTTAAAGGTAAACTGACTAAAGGCTTAACATCAAGAAACAGAAGTTATCAGAGTTCACATGCCTGCAGATATGGAGTTATGTCTTGGTTAATTGATGGACATATTGCAAAACAACAATTTGGTTGCAGTGTTTGTACTATTTCTGCTTCTGTATCCTGCTTATTTTAATTTGTTAGTTGTGTGCAAATATTTTTAGATTTTACCCTGTAACATTCTTAATTTCCATAAGGACCAATACTTTACTTTAATTTAATTTAGTCTGTTGCTGCTCTTCCTCCTAATTTAATGTTTGTTTGTGTTATTTGTTACAAATTGTACCTCTCTCATGTAAATACACTCATACTTGATTGGGAAGTCTAGTGTTTAAGTTCAATTTAGGTGTGCCAGTAAACAACCCAGTTGAGCCAGCAATGTATAATACCAGGGCCCAGTCACTGGTTGGGTAGGATAAGTTAGGTTAAACATTATTGTCCCTGAAGGGAAATTTGGCTTGGGCACAGTGCGTTAGTGCTTCATAAAAAAAGATCATAAAAGGGATCACATTACATCAACAAGAATCAGAGAAGCATTGACATAGAGTACTTCACAAGAGGAAAACATAAAAACAAAAGAAAAAGGACATTGTTGATAACATGGTGCCATGGATTAGGGTGCAAGAGCTAAAGTGCTAGTGTGGTCATTGCACATTGCTCTATTGCACCAAGATTACAAGATCTGGTACATCTAAATTGAATGAAGCAATAATTAACGTTGTTAACTTCACCTGTGTCAAAAAATGTGAGGGAAATTTAGCTTTTTGTCCAAATAGTAGCCCAATTTCCTGACTGCTAAAAATATAGTTTATAGTGTTATATTATGGAATTTGTGGAATTTGAGCACAGCTTTGAAACTGTTATGAAAATGCATTTGGTGAGCACGAGGCATCAGATGTGTCCTAAAATCTACCAAACCAGACAATCTTGAGGGTTAACATGTTAAACTCTGTATCATTATTAGAGTCAGAATTCTGGTATGGTGTCAAGATAATACAGGCCTGCAGTGACTGAACTGTTTAATTCAAATTCAGTGTCTGTTTTTTTTCCTTTTTTTCAAAAAAAAAACCCCTTGTCTGTCTCTTTTTTTTTTTTTTTTTTTTCTCCCCCAGGTAGCAGTGGGTCTCTCTAGGGCAGAGCTATGGGTGCGTTCCTGGACAAGCCCAAGACAGAGAAGCACAACTCGCATGGTGAGGGCAATGGCCTGCGCTATGGGCTGAGTTCCATGCAGGGCTGGCGGGTGGAGATGGAGGATGCTCACACAGCTGTGTTGGGACTTCCTGCTCCTGGCATGACTGACTGGTCCTTTTTTGCTGTGTACGATGGTCACGCTGGCTCAAGGGTTGCCAACTACTGCTCTAAGCATCTTCTGGAGCACATAATCAGTGCTAGTTTAGGGACTAAAGTCTCACATGCAGGTTCAGACAGCTCATCCAGTGACCCTCCAGTATCGGGTCCTCCTACAGTGGAAGCTGTAAAAGGTGGGATCCGGACAGGCTTCCTGAGGATTGATGAGCACATGCGCAGCTTCTCTGACCTCCGAAATGGCATGGACCGTAGTGGCTCCACAGCAGTGGGAGTCCTCCTGTCACCTGATCATTTCTTCTTCATTAACTGTGGTGATTCTCGAGCAGTTCTATACCGCAATTCACACGTGTGCTTCTCCACACTCGACCACAAGCCTTGCAACCCACGTGAGAGAGAGCGTATCCAGAATGCCGGTGGCTCAGTGATGATTCAGAGGGTTAATGGCTCACTGGCCGTATCGAGGGCTTTGGGGGACTACGATTACAAGTGCGTGGATGGGAAGGGCCCCACAGAGCAGCTGGTCAGCCCCGAACCAGCAGTGTTTGACATGGTTCGGGCCCCAGAACAGGATCAGTTTGTGATCCTGGCCTGTGATGGCATCTGGGATGTCATGTCCAATGAGGAGCTGTGCGAGTTTGTGAAATCTAGGCTTGAGGTGTCTGATGACCTAGAGAGAGTGTGCAATGAAGTAGTGGACACCTGCCTGCACAAGGTGTGTACAAATTAGATTTTGAGCATGACCTTTGTGTGTTTTTTGCTGTAATTAGCATGGAGATTGAAATGTGTGGAATCTGGCCATAATCAAGTCCTCCAAGAAACCAGTTTTCCACAGATTACTTTCTAAAATGATTGCATCACCAAGAAGGTAATTTAAATTCCCTGCCCCATTGAGACCTACATGATGTAAAAACGTACATAAATGTATAATGTACATACAGTGCCAAAAATATATTTTTTTTTATCTGACAGCAACTAGTTGCAATAGCTTTGATGACCTAGGCACATAACTAAATGGTACCTCAAATAAGAAAGGAGGAGGAAGTGAAATTAGTTGGGATTTTTAATTTGTCTTGTTCTAAAACTGCCCAAGAGTGCAAGTTCAAGCTTTTAATTTGAAACATAATATTAAAGAGGACTATTATGCTTTTTTTTTTGGCTTTTTCCCTCTCCTTTATTGAGTTATATCTTTTTTTTGGGGCAAGTAATAGGTCTGCAAAGAGAAAAAGACCAAAGTCCAAGTGCTCAGTTATAACTTTATGGATGAAAGATACATTTGTTACAGATTAATAACTCACCACTCTTGCTCCAGTCCATGTTGCTAAGATGGTATGGGGAACATATACAGCTTGAACCAAAGCCGTGTTTACCGGCTTCTCACTGCCCTTCCCTGCTTCTGATTGGCTAGTAGTCCTTAACTAGGAACTGTGCATGTGTAATTCCCTACAAAGATCATGTAGAGGCAAGATGCATCACTCCATAGCTAAAACGAAGCTTTCAGCACACAGGGTGAAAAGAGGAGCTGCAGCAATGTGCAGTATGACAAAAAATGTGTTTTGTGAAAATGAAACCATGTAAATCTGTTCTGGTACAACCCCTAAATAAGATTTTGAACCAGAAAATTAGCATAATATGACCTCTTTAAGAATAAAATAATAAGCTTTATTTATAGAGCACTTTTCAAAATCCATGTTAGAAAGTGCTTTCACAAGGGCAGAAAATAAAACAAACTGTAAAAAAAACAAAAGGCATTGTACATAAAATATCATATTTATGTCCCAATTTTGAAATTGATCAGTCTGCCTTGTGGGCTACTTATATTTGTGCCACAGTGCAGACTGTTCCACAGCTTGTGCCTACGAAATCATCCTTATTTCTTTCAGCAATACACAATAGCTCCTTCTCTTACCTTCTCTTTCTTCATTCCTCTCTCCTCCCGTTCGTCTTAGGGGAGTCGGGATAACATGAGTGTTGTGTTAGTGTGTTTGCCCAATGCTCCCAAAGTGTCGAGGAGGCCGTGAGGAAGGACGCTGAGCTCAACAAATATCTGGAGTCTCGAGTGGAAGGTGAGAATGGAGATGAGCCAATAGTGGGATTGTTGAATATTAAAAATTTTAATTGCTCATTTTCAAAAATCTTTCTTTTATATCTTATGAAAACTGCTGGGCTGTATTCAGAGTGAATT
>NW_024041639.1:0-39828 GCF_014851395.1 Micropterus salmoides | reverse complement strand
CTAAAACACATCCTCAATAATCACAAGCACATAGATAAAGACCGTGACATGAGGGAGAAAGATTTGAACATTTTATAGGTTTGGCATTACATATATTTTAAGGGCAAGCTGATAAAAAGTACCATTAAGAGGTTTGTGTCCTGTCATTCGCAAAGCCAGGTTTGTGGACATTGTGGAGGACTACAAATACCTGGGCGTGCACATAATATAATATAGATAAGATAATTAAACTGGACTGGGCCAAGAACACCAAGCCCTTTACAGCAAGGGCCAAAGCAGTCTCTATTTTCTGAGGAGGCTCAGACAATGCTGAGGATGCTTTATGAGTCTGTGGTGGCCAGTGCTATCCTGTTCGCTATAGCATGCTGGGGCAGCAAGTTGAGGGTAGCGGACGCCAACAGGCTCAACAAACTGATTTGCAAGGCCAGTGACGTTGTGGGGGTGGAGCTGGGTCTCTACCGGGTGTCAGTTAGGAGGATGCTGTCCAAGCTGCATGTCATCTTGGACAGTGTCTCCCACCCACACCATGACGTGCTGCTCAAACACAGGAGCACTTTCAGTGCAAGACTCTCCCCCCAAAATGCACCACAGATGCCACAGGAAGTCATTCCTGCCTGTGGCAATGTCTGACACATGGACACTTAGTTATTAAATGGACATTGGGTAGAGCGGGTTGGCCGTTAATCGGAAGGTCGGCGGTTCAATCCCTGGCTCCCCCTGGTTGCGTGTCGAAGTGTCCTTAGGCAAGATACTGAACCCCGATTTGCCCCTGGTGGCTATTCCGCCAGGTATGAATGTGTGTGATGTTAGTTTCCGTTTGAGCACTTAGGCTCAGTGTATGAATGTGTGTGAATGGTGAATGCAGATGTAGTGTAAAAGCGCTTTGAGTGGTCGAAAAGACTAGAAAGAGCTACAGTACGGAGCATTTACATTTGACATTATTATCTGTGTTGTGCAATAATAACTGTTTAAATATTAAATGTGCAATACTCTTGTGCTACTTCTGACTATTTTAATTGATATTTATATACATCTTTATATACCAACTTTCTATATTTATTATATTCCTTTACCATGATGTTTAATGTGTGCAAATGTGACACAGAGTTTGATCAATCAAGTATTTATGAGTCTGATTCTGATTCTGATTATTGTCCAAATACACACTTAATCTTGGCTTTAACCTGGATAATTATAATGGCCTGCTGCTGCCTTATACTATAAAACACTGGATTCAAACTAAAGCACATACAGTATAACATTCAGCTCATGCATAAAACACTGTTAATAACGTGGTAGTTTTAGAATGATAATGTGTGTAGCTCCGTCCAGTACTTTGAACCTTTGCAACTAATTATGTTCTTTCTACCAAGAATAACTAACACTTGTTAATCTACTCTCTGAGATGTAGGCCGTCACGTGTACTTGCTGCATATTTAAAAGGTAAATCCAGGCAGACAATGACAACTACAGCAATTCAGATCAGAGTGGTACCTTATGAATAGTCTGTTTGTGACTCTCCCTCTTCTTCTCCTCCTCTTTTCGAGCCTGTACACCAGCCATGCGCCGATCCTCGTCCTGAAAAAGATAGCTTGTGCAATCAGAGTGCCGTTCCATTCATGAGTTCTGAATTATTCAAGAGAGAGGGGAACCACAAAAGACGTCGTCAGAAAGACTGTTCTCTACACCAGAACTGGACCACTGTGGAGGATGGGAGAGATTCTCACACCAGCCGGCTGCATCACAGGATTATCTGTCTGATTTTCAGTTTCAGATCAACAGAGCCCAGCTGTTGGGGAAAGCCAAAACTCCCAGAATGCAATGCTGCCATCACAATCTGAGCTGGGAGATATTCAGTTGCCTGTGACGAGCTAGCAGAGACGATACTTCAGTCTGATCAATAGAGGCAAATGCTAGCCTCACAGGAGTCAAGGCACTGATGTTAGCTAGTGGAAACAGATTAAGATGCCAGGCTTGTATGTCACTACTTTAAACTAATTTTGTGAGAAGAACAGCTACTCTGTGAAATTAATCAATATCTTATTGATTCCAAAGGGTGCTATTTTTCAGAAATAACAATGTCTTTGTTTGGGCAGCCTCCACATAGACTGTTATCTTGATTATTTGGCTGAAAGGTTTCAGTAAACAACAATATTTCCAGTTTAATAATGAAATTATACAATTTGAAGTTATTTGCTGAAAAAAATATATATACACAATATATAAAATAACATAATAGTTGTCTTTGATATAGAAGATCTATTAGCTGTTGAGAATATTTCTTAAGGGGCTTTGTTGATGTTAACAGGGAAAGGTAAGACAGGTCTAGCTTACAGTAATTTAGCTGACTCCATAAGTCTTTTCTGACATTCTAACTTTAGGTATTTCTCACATGTATTTGTCCTTGTCAGGGAGACAACAATAGACTGATTTAGTTATTGACAGTAGCTCAGGCATCAGGCTGGCAGATATCAGTGTTCTCTGGGAATCTTACAAGGTTGAGTCCTACAAGAATATTTACAAGAACTCACTGGCTCCACAGATTAGAGTACAACTCATGGATAGTGATAGATTCCAATATGACGAAGCATTGGAGTCTAAACATCAGATCCGATAGATTTGTTGTTCTAGTTTAAGGCCAGTTAAAGATGACCTAATAGAGAAACCTACAGGCACTAGGGGGAAGACATACATACAACATAAAAGGGACCAAAAGACGTTATCCTTCAGATTTGGTGCTGGCATTTGACGTGTTCACATGTTGCATGCTGGCACTGTATCTCCTTGGCCGGGCTCAATAAATCATGCTATGTTAAGTCTTCATCAGTCTCTGAAACTTCTTCACACCTGAACCTGGCTCACAATATTTTCTTCAACATTAGCCATATTAAATATATTATAATCAGAGTGGGATTATACATTTTATTAGTCAATAAAATACAATGACTATAAGCCGAGTGATAATATCTTTAGTCAAAGACAGTTTCAGTCTACTGTATGTGTCTTGTTTGAACTTCTTTTATTATTATAAATATATTCCCACAAGCAACATAATTTACCCCAAAGAGAACAATAGTATTGTATCTCCTCATTTGCAGTATTAACTCTCATTTCATTCATAAATAATGGACAATCTGCCAGCAGTCAGGCATAGATTTTACCTCAGATAATATGATCTCACTTCTACTGACAGCATAGTGCACTGTGGCAAGTTTTTCCAAATCAGTTGGAGGGGAAAATCTAGATCTTTAATGGCTACTATGAAGATTGCCCCTAGCAATATCTTGATGCGGTTTGAAAAGGAAACTCAATTCCTAGGCTGTTGTTGTTGTCAAATCAAAACATTGCATCCCCCAGAAGTATACTTTCTGGAAATAAAACACCATCCCTGTTTTCAGGATTGACAGCTACAGACAGTAGTTTGTTGGAGGGGTTTAATAGGCCCTGGAGATCATGAAACTTGCCTAAACGGTTAAGGACCACATGTAGCTTGAAAATCATGTAAAAACATGAAAATTGTTGAAATTGGAGTTACATGGGCTTTTTTTCTCCCAAAGTATCAGCAGTATGTTCTGAGGGCAAGGTGTGTGGTACTTGCAGATTCCTTTAAAGTACAAGCTCAGACCTGGGTGCTCCCTGCTTGACAGCCTCTAAAAGCATGCTGATATTTCACTGTAGCACTTTGCTGGCATGCTATATTCATACATTGACTTCATATTTATGTCTGAGAATAATCATTGTTTTGTTAGACTGGATATGCATTGTGTTTGTTGTAAATGCTTAGCTTTTAGTTTAGTCAACAATTAATTTCTGCCTCTAATAAGCTACAGAGAACATGATGAATGCTGCACCAATGTGAAAGAACAAAGACTAAGGAGTATAGCATTGTGAAGAGGAGCTTGGAGATGCCCCATTGGCAGTGAACAGGAGACTGCCCATGTGGGTTCATCGAAAGTTTGTTTAGAACTGTGAAATCATCAAGTTTATCATCAATCATGTTTATGTCAAGTCATGCTCAAGAATCAACATGTGCAGAGCCTTCAGGAACGTGTGCTCAGACAGTGACATAAAGGACACAAAATATGACATAGTTTGTAAGTACAGCTCAGTCATGAGCTGTGAGGGTGTTATAGCTTTAAGTTAAAATCATCAAATCATCCTCTTTGCTGTTTAATATGTTTGATAATGGCAATACAGCATTATAAAACTGTCACATGATTTCCCATTCTGGTCATGTGACTCACTGTTCAAAATGTGTAGAAATAAAGAAAAATTATCTGAAGGGACAATAACCTAAATTTAACAAAAAAATCCAACAGTTACAACTAGAATTAGCAGCATTTGGCCAAACACACACAGACACAGTTAAACAGTTCAGCCTTACTGTGATGCGCTTCATGTCCAGCTGTCTCAGATGAAGCACACAGCGCAGGACGGCCTGCTTGTACCATGTCTCCAGGGCTACAGGATTCCCATCCAGGGTGAGCTCAGAAAGGGAACGCAACTCTCCAAGGCAGGCTAGCTGATCAAAACTAGACACAGAAAAAACATATTGAATGAGATCAAGAGTTAAAGCTACACACACACACACATTTTCATTACAAAAACACGGTACACTGAATGCTTCACAATGATACAGAGGCATGATGACCTAACTAAGTACTGGGAAGCCTGAGTCATCCAGCTGCTTAACCACCCTATACTGAACCCTGACTTACCCCATCTATTTTTTGAATCTTGAACTCTTTCATCTATGACTGTATTGACAGAATGGAGTCAAGCTAAAACAACACATGACATTACTCAGGGGGCAATGAAGAGAGAAAAATCTACTACACTGTTGATATCACCCTGTGGCAAAGGGAGACAAGAAAAAGCACAGTCATGCTATGTAAGGCAGTGGAGATTTTATCACTGCTAATTTGCAATAATAAACTTGATAAATAACTTGCCTGAAACTACTTATGAACCTACTACACTGCACTGTGCCTGATCCTAGCCAGAGGTTTATTTGGGTGGAAAAGGGGGTCAGATAATAACCTCTCATGAACTATTACAGAAAGTACTGTTGGAGTTCAAACAGATGCAAAGCTACAATTCACATTTCATTAGGGGTAGTCAGGGAAGAGAAATAATTTGAGAAATTGGAATTTTTCTACTCTCAGTTGCCACAGCTAGACGGCTCTAATGCACAGGAGCATAGCGTGGATATACTGTGGGTCAGTCTATTACATGCAGTAACCTGTAACCTGGCATTTTCATTCGTTTTTAATCCCCATGCTTATACAATACTTCGTGTCATTACATACTTAATGGAGTAAGTTATATTCTAGCAATAACAAAGAGGGATTTTTTTCCACAGTGATTATGAGAGACTATTTAAGAGATCCCAATGATGCTTGATTGCATCTCATGCATGATTTTATAGAACCGCTCTATAAATAGTCACAGTAATGGAAAGTCTACATGCACCTGTGTGATGTGTGTGCAGAGTGGGGCGAGGATGAAAATTGTGTATTTTCCAAAGTCATTTAGCACTACAATCCCAGCGCCGTTTTCTTAATTGAGCTTTCATTTTTAGGTCTCATTTCCTCCACATATAAGGTGTCAAACTTAATTCAGGCAGGTATAGTCAAAATTGCAAAATTATGAAAAGTGAAATAATCGTAAACATGTGGGATTCTTTTTGCTTCAACATCCTCTACTGGTCAAACTGACTGCACCATGTAGACGAGTGTGTTCTGTCCCTTTACCTAGCAACAGAGCACAACCGTTCTCCTATCAGCATTGAACAGTTTCAAAGGGTAGACACACAAGTTTATACTCTGGCACAGTGTGCATCCATTCAAAGGAGTATCTTTAATTTGCCTTTACCACACTGTACTTAGAATGCAGTGTCACCCTAAATGGAAAAAAGGGGTTTAAGAGTACAAACTGATTACCTGTTACCTATTTCTATGTCATGATTCACTCTGTAACTGTGTCAGACACAGAATCACGCAGACACCAGAACAGCAGTGCTGGCTTGAGAAGTCAGGTCAGATCTGTCACAGCACAAGGTGACTATGGTGAAGGAGGCTAATGAACACTATCCCACCCTGAATCCAACATACAGGCCCCTCCTCCAGGCAAACACAAAGCAATTTTAAACAGCCTTATTCAGTTAGAAAGCTATGCTTCTTTGACATCTTCATTGCTGGGCTCAGAGAGGGACAAGCAAAGAATAAAGACAGACTACAGATTTTGGAAAAAGTGTGTATGTGTGTGCGCACATGTTTGTGTGTATTCTGCCTGCAGCTTGTTGGCCAGGCTCTGCCAAGAGCCAAGGGAGTGGATGTGGAACTGTCCAGCCACTATGCCTGTCCAGCCACTATCCCCTGTCCCTGTCCTGTGGGGAGGAGGGAGTTAAGCGGTACAAGCTCTTACCTGGTGATGTTGTTACAGCTGAGAAAGAGGCGCTGCAAGCAGGGCAGGCGGTCCACCTTAGTCTAAAAAGAGAAAGAGGGAGAGGGAAGAAAGAGAGATGGAGGGATGTGAAGAGGAGAAGGTGCTCGGGAAGAGGGCACTGCATCGTCACTGTCGTCAGAGCTCTGTATCCCTCTCCATTCCCTCAGTCACCTTGCAGTTCTCAGCTCCAGTATACAGCATCCCCATCCACCCTGCCCATGCACACACACACATACAGCATGCTGCCTTGTCTGCACATGGAGAGGAGGGGCAGGAGAGAGAGAGTGAGAGTCTGAAGAGGAAAGGGGGAGGGGAGAGATAGCGGATCGTGTGCTGCGCTACTGCAGAGATCCCCTGCTGCAGGAGGCTAACTCTCACCAGAACAAATACACTCACTATGAGCAGCTAGCAACTGTACCTCGTCACACAAGAACAATAGCTGGGCAAAATTCAGTGGAAAGACTGGGATGGGGTTTTTTCATCAAGCAGGCTCAGCATCAAAATCAATGCAGAATTTAGAGATGGGGCGGGGTGAGGAGCAGCAGCTGGCCAGCTTGCAAGCTAAAGAGGATATGTAGGAACATAGCCAATGTCACAAGCTAAGCTAATCAGATGGAGGATATCATGTTCAGTAGTGTCAAGCTGTGTGTGTGTGTGTGTGTGTGTGTGTGTGTGTTGATGGCCAGTATTGCACATGCTGGTAGCCAGTAGGACACTCCCAGCAGCAATCTGAATGACACTGCGTCAGCGTCCGCCCATACTGAAGCCACCGCCTCGCAGCCTCCAGAACTGTTCAAATGAGAGACCATCTATCATTTACGCTATGCTAGCTCATCTGCAGAATACAGTACAATACTGCAGCACATAGTCTCATCATCTACAAAGTCTGTACAACCCCCGTCCACATCACCATATAAATATAGTTATACACAGTTGCTCATCCTTGTTTCATCCATTCCAACGGCCAAAATGCTCACTATAGTACAATATGCAACATCAGCAGTTTGTTTATAAGAGTGGTTGTTGTGCTACATTATTTGATGCTCAATCTGTGGACTTAATGAGATAAAATATTTTACCTGTGACTCTTCTGTGAAAATGTAATACACAGTATAGAGAGTTTCATCATTTATTATATGTGAGCCATGGAATTCTTTCAACAAGCTAGCACACAGTGAGTGATATCTCACCTTTCACTGTATATTTCAGTCTCTTTCCAATCTGCAGACATCCTGCTGACCTTTTCATGATCTGGACTGCCTACCTTTCCCCCAAATATTTTTCAGTTAATCTTCTAAAGGGTTTTCTTAATTAGTCATTTATTTGGCGAAACATAGCGAGCATATCTCTGACACAACACTGAATGAGAATCATGCAAACTATTTTGCATATGAGAACTGAGTTTAGTGTACATCAGTGGCTGTGCACTTTAAACACATTTTACTCTCTGACCTTTTTTTCTCTACATTATCAGACAACAAAAACAAGCTAAGTACTATTTGCACATAATAACTGATAAAGTAGAAAGGGTTACTTTGCAATATGACAGGAATGTCATGTTTTCCCAGCTCCACTAAGCGACAGTACCTGTCCATCTTAAAATGGTGGCGAGAAAAGGTATGTGAGTGAAAGCTGAACATCTAGCATGCCAAAGCAAACCAGACATTTATTTGACAAGTGAATGTTGGACTTAACATTTGTCAGGTGGTTTGAAACACAACTAAAATGGGATGATCGTGTTGTTCTATGTAATCCAAACATGTAATCTGTCAACTGTATGCAAATATGCTATCCTTGAGCACTTGATAATCCAGGCTTATTGCTCCCTAGTGGTAAAACAAAATCACTCATGAGCAGTTATTTCTGATGTATGGAGAAACAAATTATGATTCTTATGACTGCATATTGAACATTGATTATTTTACATTATTTGCATTAAAGACTATGAAGGTGCATTTTAGTTATAGATGCTGTGTGATGCTTCACTGTTGGGTGTGTTCTCTTTCCTTCTGTTGAAAAACTGCAACTCATGCTATACAATGCTAGCTTCTGCTGACCCTCCACCACACTCCCAGAGTCTCTGTCTGTGCCAGTTCCTGTATGGATGCTGGTGAAGCAGCAGCCACTGCACACTGTCAGAGACTAAATATAGCAGCCCTGTCTCAGACAGAATGTCGTCATCACTGAGCTGATGTGCTGCACAACAATCGCCCACCAATGTGGTCTATTTTTCAAAAAAAACAAAAAAAACAAACAAAAAAAACGATTGATCAGAACCAATCAGCTGTGAGGTTGGGTACAGCTGTGTGTGTGCAGCGGTATGCTTTTATGTGTCTGTGTGCCTCCGCCCTCTTCTCACTGACAGTTTGCATGTCTTCATTTTTCACACTCATACTGAGCTCTGGCAGAGGCATTACTCCACAAACATAGAACTACTTCTCATCACCACTGTCTCGGTTGCATGCAAAAACATGAGCAACAAGGGCATGAAAGCTGCTCAAACAAACACACAGGTACATGTGGATGCTGAGGGGATTTCAAAGACTGTAAGCTGTTGGGTTTTGTGGCTGCTCTTTGATGACATACATCTGGCCTCAGGTACTGTATGCTAGAACTGCAGGTGCTGTGCATTATGTGCAAGACTGCAATCTGGTGTTAAGTGGTCATTGCTCTGTTGTTATTGCACGGCACTTCGCAGGTATCACTTAATAGTTAGCTTGCTCATTTCCCTTTAACTTCACATTCTGAGGACTTGGGCATTGCAAAAATCCTCATTTTAGTATTTGTGTTGATTCTGTTTTTGATCGTTCAAGTTTTAATATTAGTATTTTCCACAGTGCTTTAAGGCAGCACGTTAATTTCTTATTTATTTCTAATGTGAACCCTAAAACCAAGTCTTGACCCTCAAAAAACCCTTTAAACTTGTGGAGCCCAGCATTTTGGTCCCCACAAAGCCGTCGGACCTCACAAGTATAGTGGAATCCCGAATTTTTTAAACCACGAACATAGCAAAACAAGCTACACGCACACACACACACGCAATTTTTTACATTTTCAATTGTAGTGATGCTTAAACCACAACTGGCCATAGGTAAACAGATTAAACAGCAACAAAACAGATTAAATGAAAATAGGTTATCAAAAATACATGTTTAGATGCATTAAAGGATGACCTAAATACTGTCCTGATGTGTCAACACATGTAAAAGCATACACTTTCCTAAAAACATTAACTTAAGATAAAGTAAGCATATTTAACACACAGTATGCTAATATAATATGTATTGGATGACTGAGCCTAACATATACACAAATCTTATTATAAGTCACTCACAGCATTTTTTTCTAGTCCAGAATTCCACTTTTCATCTGCCTTTAATGAAAGGGAAAACCTGGACACCTGGGGGATGCTTATTTACTTTGTGCCTGACACAAGCACATGCCAGCAAATACCACTAATGACAGAGACTAGAGAATCTGCTGAGGGCTAGCAGTTTTCCTTTCCTGTGTATCAAATAAAACATTACATCCGGTAATTGGGACTGGAAGTGGTTCGTGATCAGAACTTGCCGGCAGAGGACAGGATGAGTGACAAGAAGAGGTTTCATACACAATGTTGGATTCCGTGTTTATTTTCTAGCCCAAAAAGCAGGAGAGGGCTTGGGGGATTTGCATACAAATGAAGTGGTATGCAGTGTTCTGTTTATCAGATTAAAACTATAGAAACCAAGGGGAGTGAATTTCCATGTTTAGAACATCCAGTTCCTCTTCCACTGCGCCAAAAAGTCGGTGGGAGGTTGTGGGTAATGACCTACGTCTCCCTAGGTAACACCATTGAGATACATTTCACCACAGACTATCTTACAAAGATTCTATTGATGTAATTTCTGTGTTTGCTATTTTGTGACAGTAAAAACTGCTACATTTGATCCCACAACAGGGGAAACAATAACCATCCAAAGGACCAGGTCAAAAGGAATGACATCCAGATGAAAGATAAGGAAGCTACTAGCACTTTCATCCTATGAAGAACATAGTGCATAAACAAGTGCATAAGTGTTTATTTGTTCATCTAAATGCAGAAAATAATACTATGAATTTACCATTGGCAGCTGCAGGAACTTCACCAGCTCAGGAAGTCTGCATATTATCTTTTCAAGTGTGCAGCTACTGTTTCCCACAATTATCTTACTACCTTCTCCTCCTTCTTCTCCTTCTCTTTCTTCTTCGGATATCTATTAACAATTGTTTAATATTTCTAACTTGAAATAGAAGGCTCACAAATGGGAAGGGCAGAAACTTCGTTCTTGGTTGAAAATCAGATTGTGATCGCTGTGAACAGTTGGTACCTTTTCCTTTATATGAAGGAGTAGAATAGCACGCAGTGAATAAAATGCTTTAACCTGTCGCTCATTGGGAAAGAGGCCCCTCACCACAACAGAGATGCAATTGTGTCGTAGGTTGAGTTCAGTCAAACAGTCCAGGCCCTGCAGGTTTTCCACTCTGGAGATGTTGTTTCCTGCCAGGTTCAACACTCGCAGCTCGCTCAGGTGAGACATGTTTTCTATCCTGGAGATCTGGATGTAAGCACAGCGAGACAAAGATGCGTAACATAAAATTATGTTAAATGGCAATCTAGACAATCAGATTCAACATAAAGAGACACAGAGGGAGATAGGGCTAGCAGCGCAGAACACATTCAGTGCTCACTCTTGCATTCAAATCAGGTATTTAAAGATCATCTATTTAATGTGCTTTGGCCTGCACAGCTAAATGTTTTTGGGGAACAAGAAAGCCAAAAAGCCTTGTGTTCTTTTTTCTTTGCAATGCCTGAGGCTACACCTTCTGCAGAATGACACTAAAACAGAAATGACATTTCCACTTGAACTATTTCACGCCAGCAATTTGTATCACTTGTGAACAACTGATATGCAGTCAGTACATCAAGCCATGACTCCTGTTTGACCTCCCAAATCATAAAAAGTTGTGTGAAATGATACCCAGTTTTCTCCCCTCCTCTCTCTGTGAGAAAAGACTCATGGGCCCCTGTCATAAATACTTAAAATATTTCACAAGAATTCCCGGTGGCCTTGAGAATGATGTGTTTGCCCCCTATAGTGCACACTGTACATGTGAGGACAAGGTTAAAGGGCATCTGGGATTCAAGGATTCTGTCAAAATGTAATACCCAAGGATCACTGCAGCATATGGGTATTACATGGGATAAAAATGTATCTAATAATTAAATAAAAAAAGTAGTTTAGAAATATAGATAAAGATAAGAATCAAGATGGGATGGGTTTTCAGCTTGTCCGTTGTCACTTACCTCAGCTCTGCTGTTCCGAAGATAACTATTTTGGAAAGCAGGCTCTGCAAACATTTCTGGGCATTTGACACTCCCAGATGGTGAGAGATCTCACAGGTTCACACACGTAAAAAAAAACTCCAAAGATTTTAAAATCAATACACAAACCTACAGGGAACCACTGTAACATGAGGAGTCATATGTGCCTAGCTTCTGGTCCTAGTCTGTACTCTGGCTGGAATACAAATGAATAGTAGTTTAGGAATATTTGCCATAGAGAGAATTTTACACACTTCATGAGGGATACACGTGGGATAAGAAGTGTCATTTATACGGTGCTGGCTCAGATTTGTCCAAGTGTACTGATAGTGGGTGTGCATATACAAGTGACAACATAGTTAAATGAAAATGAGAATAAACTGAGTGCATCTAATCCACCCAAACCCCACCTTTAAGCAGTCTCACCTGGTGATGAATACAACAGAGGGAGATCCCCTGCATTCAAAGACCTTTACAATAGTTGTATTGTTGTGTCACAGCTGACATGAATACTTTCAATCAACACGCGATCATCACACGCTAACAGGACAATGGTACCTAAAAGGTTAGAGAGGCCGGCTTGTGACAGATTTCTGGTTCAAATATCAAAACACATCTTAAACATTTCATACAATGGCCTGTATTGTCAAAGAAGTGGACACAAACACAGATAACCTTGTGTGTCATTAATGACAACAAAGCTTTGAGCATCCTCAGAGAGCAGTTTCTATTCCAGCTTCACCCTAACCCAGAGTGTTATGCAGATTCAGTCAGACTAAATCAAAATCATCATCATCATCTTGACTTGTAGGAGGGACATGACCTAAACCAACCATCTTACTCTGTGATACTTAGTCTTTGTTTTACAGAGCCTGTAGGGGATTCTTCACTGTCTTTTGTGAGTTTTCAAGTCAAATAGTTTTTCAGTGGAAAACATCACTGCCTAACTATAGACTGGTTATCCAACAATGTCAGGTCGCATTGTAGCCCTAACGTTCGGTCACTGAGACCAAGTGTGGGTTGGATGCACACTCCCAAAGAGAATATCTCCTTTTTAATAGTTCCAGCAAACTGGAAGTGAAACAACATCCTGTTATAGAAATAAATGGGTAAAAAGTTTGGGTTGGGAGTGATGTGAGCCTCCCAGCTAGAGGATGGGAGCTAGAAAGGATGACAGTGATGTACTGTTTGTGGTTAAAGCATCCATGCACACAAAAGGAAAGGGGACAAGCAGCTGGTGTTCTATAGCCAATAGTGACTAAACAACAACGTGATAGGTAGAATAACCATGACTAACATTATTTGAATTCTTTATGCATTAATTCCCTCGCTGACTTCACTCATTTCATCATCTTGTATCATCATTGTGCAACAATTCACATTACATTTGTGTGGTCAGGTCTCTGGTGGGTTTGGAAAATGTTGAATAAAGGTGATTGAAGAGGTTTTTAAGTGCACAAAACAGGAGGTTTTGAAGTCAGTGAGTGAAAAGCAACCTGCCCGGGATGGAATAATAGATTTTTCACCTGCTCCTTAATAGGCGCCTGCCAACAAAAGGCTAGCTCTGAATGCAATGCGCTCTCATTACCAACAAGGACACCACCAAAGATTCCATTTATTAATTCATTCTGAAGTCCCTCATACAATTGTCACAATATCAGAAATTTTTAATGAATGAACTGTACAGATGTCGTTAGGAAACGGAATGGACAAAGCTTAAGGCAACAAAGCGTCCTCTGTCATGAAAAATAACATGAGACTGTAGCAGTCACTGAATAGTAATTGGGAAGCCTGCTCATGCAAAGAACATCTGAGAGGGAGGGAGTCTTACCAGGGCTCTGGAGTAGCTCTCTGAGGAGGAGAGTAGGCGGCATGCTGGCAAAACACTAATTTGACCAAGGGAAGCCTCTCTATTCTATCTTCCTTCTCCAGGAGCAGCTTAAATCCTCATCTGACATCAGTGTTACTTACATCATATGATTTCTCAGGCTTTTAATATCAGTGAGCCACACTCTATTGTAGAGGCTGAACAAACAGCCCCCCATAAATAGACTCAAATTAATTGAAGAATAGCAGAATGTGCTCTAATTCTGCTCATAACCAGTCCCAAAGCTGAAAACATAGAAACAGTTGTGCCTGGTGAATAAATTAAGTAGGGTCACTGAGGACATGGATGTGGGAGTAGACCGTTGACAAGAGCTTGTGGGTTCTGATGGTTTTCATTGCTTTGTTCTCTAATAGTGCTGGGAACTAAAACAAATGTCGAAATTCAGTCCCTAAAAACTGAGGTACATGATGATCGTAACACCCATTTCTGACTTGAGAACAAAATGTGAAACGGACAAAAGAATGCTAGACATGACCTATTTGTTTCTAATTCTATTGAAGACACAGTGATAAGTGGACAATTTGGCTGTAAAAGTCCACCCTGAATAGACATCTATCATTTTATAGGCCAGTGGATTCAGATGAAGGGTTTCGGATGAGCATGAGTACATGAATTCTCATGCCTGGCCTCCTACTGTCATGTCTGTGTGACTCTAGCATTTAGAAAGCTGCATCTCACGTAGCAAACCACTAGTTAGCCACAGTGTGGAGGAGGTGGAAGAGGCAATCCACTTCTTTGAACTTTGCAGCTGAAAATCACGATGTCCAGCTACAGTATCGGCAACTAAATGAACAAGACTAAAAACACATGCTGTAAGTAGGAGGATAGTGGAGAAACAGTACCTGATTGTCATGCAAATCCAGGATATTCAGTTTGGACAGACTTTCCAGGCAGCATATCTTACGGATTCTGAGAAGTATCAGGAAGAAGTGACATAAATACGAGAAAGTGGAGGCTACATGATAAATAATCTGTCACAATGCATTTCAACTAGATAAGAAAAATGTGCCGATATTATCGCCTGCTATGAGCTAACTGCATATAAATCAGTTTCTGTGTTTATAACAGCTGATAAATGTCTATCAAAAAAGGTTCTAAGCAGAGGACTGGCCCACAAGCTTATAAAAGGTTACATTCCTTGAGGAAACCGAACATACAGTAGTGTACAGTGACTTATTGTTGGACTGTCTATATGGATTTAGATCTAATTACGAGTAAGGCTGTAGTCTCTGCCAATAGAAACCTAAATCAGTGGTATTCTTTACTCTTCATGAACCACACATGGCCCTGGAAGTAGGTCTAAACAGACAAAAGTTACAGAAAGAGAAACTATTCCAGTGTTTGTCTGTAAGATCATTTGCGTGATATGTGACTTTAATCTTCCTCCTGCTGACCTTTTGAAGCAAAAACTACTAATGCCAAAATAAACAGTTGTCCCATTAAACTGGGCACCTGCAGGAAAACACTCATCACTGAAGCTTACCATGTAGCAGCAGCTAGTATATCAAATGTACAAATGCTACATGCAGACAACACTTCTTGAATAACCTAAAAGCAACATTTATACTAGATCAGAACAATATTTCATTTGACACTGTCACTTATTGTACTCTGCAACTTTTGTGTTACTACCCCAATTTTATGCTACACAATACTATCGGTGTAGCAGAGGCAATTCAGACAAATGTAACATAGTCTTGAGTTTGTTTGCTTGTGAATCCACTGATGACAACTTACCTGTTCTTCCCCAGCATAAGGATCCTAAGAGAGCGTAGGGTTTCAATACCAGTCATTTCAGAGATGTGATTGTCATACAAGTTCAGGAAAACAAGCTGTTGCAGATGTGACAGATGCTGGATCATTGTGATTAGATTGTGCTGAAGGTTGAGAAGCTGTAGTTCATCCATATCGCCCAGCTGGGGGCATTCCTCAAGATAGCGCCTGGAAAATAAAAGAACATTTAGCACAAATAGGTCTTTATATGGATGAATACAGTTCAGCGCTTAATAAAACATGACATCACCTTCAAGCCATGCCATTCAGTGATGCAAATTGTTGTTAATATTTCACTATGCATATTGATTGATTTATTTCTGCTCTGTCACCAGTGAAGTAGACCTTTGTCAGCAGCCACTTATCTTTGGAGACAAGGGTGAGTATTTTTAAGAGACTTTGCTGCACCCTGGTGGCAATGTGAAGCACTTGCCATTTCAGGCAAACTCATTACTTCTGCTGCAAAAACTGTGACAGCCAGACTGAGTTCATAAAATCAACAAAACTTAATGGAACAGGAATGACACAAGAATATGAAAGATACTGGTATAAAGATACATAGAGATTCATACATGCATACATAGACATGACATGCCAATCATATGTCCGCTTTACAGTGATAGCTAAACCAACATGTTCTAAGCTACACAGATAAAATTCTAATCTGTAAATTAAAAAAGAGACCAGAGGTACCTGTCCAAGTCGATTCGTTGAAAACTGGATGCAAAACTGTCATGAGGCAACTGAGTGAAGGGAAAACCAAGGACTGTGTTGTACTTAAGTCCTCCAGAACCACCTGACATTAACATTACACAGAGTTGTGTTCAAGATACACCAAATATCATAGTGCATGGAATAAAAATGAATGCTGTATATTTGTAGAGACACACTTTATATCTAAAAGCAAACAATAAACCAGTTCCCCAATTCCACAATATTTGCCAAGTGATATTGCTATATTTACCTGCTGGCTTGGGAAGGTCTAAGGCGTTACGGTAGTAAGTGGCCCCTGCACTGTGGGTTGGTCTTCCAGATTTGTCTCTATCTTCTTGTGGAGCATACGAAACTGCATCCAAACCACTTTGAGCACCACCCACTAGTGGTACAAGATTATGTGCAGAGGAATCTGTAGAGTCACTGGCAAATGATGACACCGGAGGAGTCTGGACAAGTCTTCTCTGGTTGCATGCATGCAACCTTGTTTCTACAGATGGTATGGTATAGTGAAGCACAAGCAGTTTATGATTACATACCATAGCCATTTATGAAAATATAATACAATGCACACAAAAACCTCTTTGGTGAGTGGTGCATGTGTCTGTGAATGAGTTTACCTGGGTTAGAATGATTCATTGTTTGGCTGGAGTTCATGTTTTTTTCTTTTATAAGAGCTTGAGAGTCTGTCTGTAAAACAGTAAACATGATCAGTTATGAAGTAATCTTGGAAAGCAGTTAACCCATAGCTTGTCTTTCAGTGTGTTCTCTGTCACTCACCATCCTCTGGGCTCTCTCTGGTACTAGTGATTTGACAGTCGTATTGTGCAACTTGCAGCTGTTGACCTGCAAAAAATATTGTCAGGCTAACTAACACATCAACTGTGTTGCATGAAAAAAGACTTGGAGACAATTTATTCAAACAGTGAAATATGGCTTGGCTGCTAACCTCTAGTTACTAACGATAACTAACTGATAATTTTCTCTACTGAGCCTGAAGCTTCACTACACTTTTAATAGTGCAATGGTAAAAGTATACAAAGAGTGGTAACGTTATTTACCATGGGGGTGAGAAACACCCATCCGTCGTTGACACTGTGTTTCTCAGACCGCATCGTTTTGCCCTCAGACCGCTCCGGCTCCATTTAGCTACGTTTGCTAACGTTAACAATTAAGACCAACCTTGGAACGTTGAAAAAAGAAGAAGCTCTATTTCAGTGACGGAACTGACTTATTATTTACATGAAATGCGCTTAATAATTTGGTACAGTGAGCTAGTTCAAGAGCTTAACGCTGGATTTGTTGTTATCTTTACTTCAGCAGCTACAAACTCCCTCGGAGACAAACGTTGTTGCCATGGCAATAACGGCGTTGCTTGGTTACGGTCACTTCCCGTGTCACTGAGAAAGCACACCGTAGGGAAACTATTTTAAAGGTTTGGTTTATAACTTTTTTACTCCTAACTTTATGGCTTTGTCTTGCAGAAGCTACCTGTTTCACAATGTAGCTTTAAAGGTCTGTTTTATTTCAGTTTATATTGGACTTACACCGTGGGCAAGGCAAGTTTATTTATAATCACCTTCCAAACACTGCAGCCATTCAAAGAGCTTTACAAACCCAAAGATGCTATGAAGCGAATAGAAATAGAAAAATACTTAAGAAAAATAGTTAGATTGGATTAAAATACTTAAAAGATATTGATTACAGTATCATATTGTAATATTCCATCCATCCATCGTCAACCGCTTATCCTTCGTACAGGGTTGCGGGCTGCTGGAGCCAATCCCAGCTGACATCGGGCGAAAGGCAGGGTACACCCTGGACAGGTCGCCTATCCATCGCAGGGCCACAACAACCAGTCACGCTCACAATGAAGCACCCACGGGGAGAACATGCAAACTCCACTCAAAAAGGTAACCAGGAATGAACCCGCGACCTTCATGCTGTGAGGCCATCCACCGGACCACCTGCTTATTAAACCTTAAATCTTGTTGTCATTTTACATCACACTGAAGATCAATCTCAGTTAAACAGGTCAAGGATAAATATGAACCAATCATGCATCCCCTCCCAGAATAACCTACTGCAGAGTAAATGCAGCAGAAAAACAAATGGTCTGATGTACACAGTAGCCTACTGTAAGTAAACACTATAGCTTCTGCCATGGTCAGTCACATAGACCTTTGAGATGTGGGTCCAGTTGGCTTTTTACAGCAAAATAGAAGAACTAGGGGTATCATGTCACACTTAAAAGGAAATTAGATAAGCATAGAGTAGATGAGTAAAATGTTGGTGTTTAATGCAGTCAAACATTATCCTCAGAAGATTCTAATCCTGGAGAAGTCAGTACGGTGAAGACGAACTGTTTAATATGATAAGGCCAGTAGGTAGCACCACATATCACTGACGTAAACTGTATGACAGACAAAGTACTGTAAATATGTAATTGTAAAGATGCAAATTAAACATAATAGTTTTGCATGCACTTTTCCCAATCTAAATCAAAACATAATTAAAACAAGTCAAGTCATTACTTCTACCTGCACCTGTCATTTTGACTTGTTCTCTACTCCTATTTTGTACTCCACATAAAATTGATGTAACTCTGAGGGAAGAGATTGCTATGATAATGACCACAAGAAGATTGAAAACAGACCTCTCTCACAGTGAACATTTTGTCATTACAGGAGAAGGCACAGGTGCAACAAATAACAATTATGACACCTGACTAGGTGTGTAAGTAAGCCACGGCAGTGAGTCACTTGCATTTCTCAGATGTCTATTATTATATCATTCATGATGTCATTCATGATGTGTTTGAGAAATGTCCCAATGTCCACTGTGAAAAAGGACTATCTAAGTGGCTAAGACGTTAAAATAGGCTTTGGTATGTTGCAATAAATGAAAACATATGGATTCTTTATTATTTGTCATGGATGGACAATGTTTTGGACCCTGTCGTTCTCCACAGTTTTGGTGCTCTCCCTTTGCTCTATTAACAATGTAACCCAAGTGACTACCCATTTAATCTCAGTCAGTAACAACACAGATTTTGTTTGCAGTTTCAGCCTTTTTACTCTGGCGGTAATAAGCGGTTGCTCAGAGAACACAAGTCCAGATTCATCAAAGGGACATCCCACACACTGCCTGTCACAGTCTATTCATGAAGCACAAGCTGACACATATTATGGGAGTTGAACATCAACAGTTTGCATGACAGGCCATATTGAAAACGTACAATGTAAATTCCAGTTGTCTATAAATAGATCTACTTATTTACTTTGCTACATGAGCCAATACAAGGTGCCATTCCTTTGTTGTCACTTTTTTTATCTGTATTTCATGTGCCCTCATTATTTTATCGTATTGTATAATGTTGCCACCCTCTGCCCTCAAACAGTAAATGTTTGCTTCTTGACCAAGGTGTTCATGCCACATGTTGTTCTTAAAGTTAGACCCAGTCAAGGATTTGTCAGCAATAAAACTGGACAGGTGGAAATAAAACTATACACATCACAAAAGTGATACATACTGTTGGTTAGTAGACATATATAGATATTAGCTTTGAAATGCATAAATGAACATGGTGTAATTGTACCAGAAATGCTGATTTGTTGACAGGAGCACAATTTGACTCCTGCCTTCATTGACAGCAGACATGTAAATGTAGAAACAGGGACATTGTTTGTAAACATATTCTTATGTTGAAAAAAAAAATTTACTATAATAGGTGATGTACTACATAGATCTGCTGCTTTCTACCATCTGGCAGTGAGTGTGTGCCTGTGTGTGTGTGTGTGTGTGTGTGTGTGTGTGACAGAAAGAGAGAACACTGGTTTTTCCTGTCAGTCAATCCATTTATCAAACATTTTTATTTTAGCTTATCCACAGGTGTTGAAAAGATTTATGTCGTTCCCGGCCAGAGAGAAAATAGATTACATGACAGCTCTGGATTAATGATTTCAAGCTTCAGTTCATTATTAACGCAACACCCTGTGTGTATACACAGGGTCAATGACTTTAACTGAGAAACCAGAAGAATTGTAACACTTGGTTATGTTCACACACAAGAATAACAGGTTCAGGTAATGGGTTTGCAGTCACATGGTTCACAGTAACCCGCTTCCCCACTAACTTAAATGTTATCTGACTTGCTTAATAACCAAGTCAGTGTCCAAAGGGATGTGTAATGATGAGCTTGCAGAAAACCTTATATCGGCAGGACAAGTAAAGGGAAATGAAGAGACGTTCTTCCTTTACATCTGTTTTTTATTTTGATTATTTTAATCCAAGACCTCTAGTTGAAATTGCATCCATGCTAATTACAAATTTACATGTATACAGTCTATGGTCTAAACAGCACTGTATTTGCTGTGGAGGCTGCAAGAGATAAGGATTGCAAACATTTCCTCACATGATTACACCCATCCCCCACTTTTTGCTGTAATTCTCAAACAAGAAAGCAGAAAAACGAGAAGGGGGAAACAGATTGGTTACAAAGGCTCTTCCATCTGCCAGTGAAAAATACCTGCAGCCACGTTTTCAGTGACCTAAAGTATTCAAAAAGGATTTGTTAAAATTGTTGTAAAGGCTTCATTCATTCTAATGGGTGATGGTGGGTGACAAAGATATTTTACTCATGAGTTATCACAGTCTCATAAAATAACCGAAATCCAGTTTATTTGTTTAAATGTTTGAATTGGATTTGAAGGTCCACATGTGCAGCATAAACCCTACAAGCGAAAGGCATAAAAGGACATGTGAAACTGGGGGGATGAAGAAGAAAATCCTCTGGAGAAGATTCTCCTTAGAGGGTTGGTGGAGCAATAGGAGCCAGAGGTGGGAAAAAAGCAAATTAGAAGAAAATCCCCAGAGAGTGATTTTAGAACTTTTAACTTTTAAAAGATCATATACTGAGTTTCCAGATTATTACTAAACCTAGATAAATGTAGCCCAATCAATTCCAACACAACAGCCCT
This sequence comes from Micropterus salmoides, assembly GCF_014851395.1. Taxonomy (NCBI): domain Eukaryota; kingdom Metazoa; phylum Chordata; class Actinopteri; order Centrarchiformes; family Centrarchidae; genus Micropterus; species Micropterus salmoides. The sequence goes on along the minus strand of NW_024041639.1, from coordinate 18,683 downwards.
GTAATATGTGAACTTTGTCTTACAAATTTTTTTTCAAGAATGTGTCAGTGAGGTGTTCAACTCTATGGTAATTTTAAAGGCTGTAGTTTGTGGTGCTGTTGAACTGTCTTGTATTATACTGAAAAGAGGTGGCCTGCACCGCTACTTGCTTACAGTGCCATCCTGAAATCACTTCCAGTTTGTCTCACAGCTTCATAACAATTTCCATCTAAATGCTGTTGGTTCAGGAATTTTCTAGAAAGCGGTTCATATTTAATGAACCCCCCCCCATTGCATTGGCATTGGCATTGTACACAAACTGGAGCACTATATGGCATGTGGTGCAGAGAATGAGTCAGACTGCCCACCAGCTGTGAGCATGGCTTGTGGGGAGGAGAAAAGACATTTCATGTAGGGCAGGCAACAGCCAACAACATTGGTGTGGGTGATTTACTGTGTTATTAGGATGGAGGCCAACAACAAGCTACAAAAATGGACTTGAGGCACAGTTTACAGAGAAATATTCAGATGACTGTAATGATAATGCTCTCAACACCTACATAATTATGCCCTTGTGCTACAAATCAACATCAATGAAATTAGTGGATCCCTAAGACAAAAATAAAATAATCATAGGTTACTTTCAGTTTTTTTTAGTGAGGTTTCAATGGGCCCATGTAGAGCAGGGCCACAGCTTTGGGGACACTAGGGCATGGGAGTTTTACTGACTTGAGAGTGAATTTAGCAATTACAAACTGTACTTTTTAACAGATGATTTTGATAGTTCTTGAAGTCAGTATTCTTAAATTTGACCGTTTTCAGCAAAGCTATCATGTAGGACAGACAGAAAGTATGATAGTGTTAGTTCACTTTTACTTTACTTCAATGTGTAACTAATCTGGAATTTCGATATCATAGGCTACTAATTGTTTGCAATCTCCAATTTGACGTCCATTAATATCTACTATTATTGTGTTTTCTCCCTCTTTGAGGCACATGACTTCGCTTACAAGTGCGTGCGACCAGACGCTGAAAGCCTATTATCCAATTAGCGGCGTTAGAGAAGGGCTCGTCCTTGGCACGGCAATTTCCCAATTAGAGAGGAACACGTGCATTTGCTCCCCTACTTAGGGACACAGGCCGTTCGTGTCTTCACAGAAAAAGACGCCAATCTGTGTGTAAAAATCCGTGTGTGAAAAGAGAAAGAGAAAAATGCACGCCTTGGTGAACGCCTTCATGCGCTGCCTCTCCTTTCTCTTGCCTCCCCCTTGGTTGTGTGTCAGCTTTTCCTGGTGGGTTGGGAATGAGTGCGAAGAGACGCTGCCGCGGCCCAATCCCAGAGCTCGTTTCAAAAGCAGAAAGCCTCTTACATATGAGGAAGTAGCAGCAGCAGCAGCAGCAGAAGCCCAAGGAGGCTCCAGCCTGTCGGTCTCACCAATTCAAGGCTGCGTCTCGCTGGCTGCTACAAGCCCCGCTGCTCATCAGGGCCCTCCGTCGGGTCGGATCTGGATCGGGGGTCTCTGGCGAGCCGTGGAGCGCGTCTTCGGAGCCCCCTGGGTCCTTCTCCGCCATCACTGGTGCCCGAAGAGGCGTCGAGCAGCTTTACGCACCCCGTATCCTGTCTGTGCCTTCGCGTCGAGCAAGATTAAAAGCTTCCAGGGAGGCGCTGCTGCTGCTGCTGCTACTACTACAACAGAAGAGGGGAAGGGAGCGGGTGGAAGCACCTTGACTTATTCGAGGAACATGAGTGGGACCGTGGGGATCCCCAATCCGAACCCAGCGGAGTGCGCCTCAGATGCGTCAGCGGAGCAGGGCATTGATGAGGTAATCACCGTGGATCAGCACACGCAGGAAATGGGGACGGTGACTATAACAGTGGCCATTCAAGCGGCCGAGGACGAGGAACCCGAGGAAGTGTCATCGAATAATATTGACTTCCTTGGAGGGAGCTGCAGTGAGGACGAAATCGGAAGGCATGACAAATCAAGGTTTGAGTTATTGCTACTCTTAAGTTAAATGTCTTAATAGCAGTGATAGTTGTGGTGACAGCAAGGTTTTGAATTTTAAGTAAATTATATCATTATGTAAACAAATGTCCTTGACACTTACTTTTGATATATTTGTCATTTTAGTTTTATTCAATATGTGAGTGCATCCCCAAATATCATGGCAGGCAGACTGGGAAAGTAAGGTTACACTACCAGTCTATTTCTGCATCGGATTTTATATTATGTATTGGCCGGTAACTTTATTTGTGAACCGCCAGTGGCTGATCAACACCGATACAGTTGGATTGCTTTACTTTGTTTCACTGAAACAATGCCAACTGTGTAGAAGTTTGCTATACAAATCAACTAAAATCCGGTGTAGCTCTATTACAGTAACAAACAAAAGGCTGTGAATGGCATCACCATGTATAAGGAGGACAATAGATGCTCACAGTAAACTTGAGGGATATTGTTCTCTCCTAGGTATGATGGCAGGGAAGCGTTTTTAACCACCTGTAGGCAGAATCAGTGCTATAGAGACAGGGAGAGGATGACACCTTCACTTTAATCTAATTCCCCTGCGTCATGGCCTGCTATTTTTATCCTCTGGCCTATAAGTTCCCTACTACTTGGACCAGTGCACAAAGAAGGAGTCAATGATAGAAAGGCCAAAGGGGAAAATAAACTGCCCTATCCATACCAAGCCTTCCAGTTTGCTTGTAGGTAAATGCATAATGGCTCTCTGGCATAAAGATCTTTAACACCTGTGACAGCCGGTGCTTTGTGGCACACTTTTCACACAGGATGTATTTTAAGGTCACTGAACATGTGATTAACCACATGCTTGGAATTTAGAGTATATGTGGCTATTTCACCTAAAATTACTACATTTCTTCAGACAGAGGCAGTACACTTATTTGTGACTTCAATGTGAACTTTATCACAGCCTTTTTTTTTTTTTTTTTTTAAATGTCCAGTATCTCCAACATCTGTGATGTGTTATTTGATTCACATAATTAAATCCTCCCTGTGTATGTGTTGACCGTAACAGTACTCTCTTCTGAAAGCTCAGCTCGTGGTTGTCTTTTATCTTACATCCCGGGGAAGCAGTGGGCTTGTGCCAGCCGTGCGGTCAGCCGGCTGGAAAGCTGTTGACTAAGGGTGTGCGAGGGAGGGGAGGAGGCTGGAGGAGGTGATGAGTCATCCACAAAATTTCATTCAGACCCTCACTCTGCATGGCTACCTGACTGTGTTGCTTCACAGCTTCCTCCATGTGTCTGACTGAGATTGTAATTGCAAATTGTGTGTTAGTAATGCAGTGTTAGTACCAGTTTTTGTAAATTGTGTGAAGTTGATTTAGTAAGCCACCATACTCCGTGTGGGAGGGAGAGCCTGTGACTCTGTGCCCCTCAGATGGAGAGGTCTTGGCAGTTTCAGGGACACTGTGGTGTCGAGGTCTGGCACTGAGGCATGGTGACTGTGGCTGGAGACGCAGCTTGTCAACTGCTGCAAGGAAAATTGGAAAGGGAAATGGCAGGACTTATTCCTGCCAACAAATTGCAAGACTCTGGCTTTTTGTATTAATGAAAGTGAAATGTGTAACAGTTGTAATATTGGCAGTTTAGGATATGAAGCATTCTGCTGTTTCAGTGATGTACTAGATACTAATCTCTGCTGACCATGATGCATGTTGTCTTCCCACACACAGTGGTGCCGGGACCAGTGGAGGGGAGGAGGAGAGCTGGCAGCCCCCAGATCCAGAGCTCATCGAGAAGTTGGTCGCCCAGATCGAGTACTACCTGTCAGATGAGAACCTGGAGCATGATGCCTTCCTGCTCAAACATGTCCGTCGCAACAAGCTCGGGTTTGTCAGCGTCAAGTTGCTCACTTCATTCAAAAAGGTAACCGTCACTGTGAAGCACTTGGGGTATAGTCTGACTCTGGAAACTCAGAAAATTGGAATTCCCTGTCTTGATATGGATGGAAATTGCACTCAAAGCTTTTTTTATATTATGGGCTATATATAGCGTGCACATCACATGCTACATTCAAATTTAAACACTGATACATGCCATTTTTAATTCCCAGTGATGTAGAGGTTAAGAAATTGAGAATTTAATAGCAATGACTTGGCTGTGTTCTGTGTCAACATAATGCTGTTGGGGATATGATATTATCACACTGATTCAACAGCTGGTGCTAAACTCAGCAAAAAAAGAAACGTCCCTTTTTCAGGACTGTGTATTTCAACAATAATGTTATAAAAATCCAAACAACTTTACAGATCTTCATTGTAAAGGGTTTAAACAATGTTTTCCATGCATGTTCAATTTACCATAATCAATTAATTAATATGCACCTGTGGAATGGTCATTAAGACCTTAACAGCTTACAGAGAGTAGGCACTTAAGGTCACAGTTCTAAAAACGCAGGACACTAAAGAGACTTGTCTACCGACTGTGAAAAACACCCAAAGAAAGATGCCCAGGGTCCCTGCTCATCTGCGTGAACGTGCATTAGGCATGCTGCAGGGAAGCATGAGGACTGCTGATGTGGCCAGGGCAATAAATTGCCATGTCCGCACTGTGAGACGGCTACGACAGCGCTACAGGGAGACAGGAAGGACAGCTGATCATCCTCGCAGTGGAAGACCACGTGTAACAACACCTGCACAGGATCGGTATATCCGAATATCACACCTGCGTGACAGGTACAGGATGGCCACAACAACTGCCCGAGTCACACCAGGAACACACAATCCCTCCATCAGTGCTCAGACTGTCCGCAATAGGCTGAGAGAGGCTGGACTGAGGGCTTGTAGGCCTGTTGTAAGGCAGGTCCTTACCAGACATCACCAGCACCAACGCCGCCTATGGGCACAAACCCACCTTCGCTGGACCAGACAGGAATGGCAAAAAGTGCTCTTCACTGATGAGTCACGGTTTTGTCTCACCAGGGGTGATGGATGGATTCGTGTTTATCGTCGAAGGAATGAGCGTTACACCGAGGCCTGTACTCTGGAGCGGGATCGATTTGGAGGTGGGGGGTCCGTCATGGTCTGGGGCGGTATATCACATCACCATTGGACTGAGCTTGTTGTCATTGCAGGCAATCTCAATGCCTTGCGGTACAGGGAAGACATCCTCCTCCCTCATGTGGTACCCTTTATGCATGCTCATCCGGAGATGATCCTCCAGCAGGACAATGCCACCAGCCATACTGCTCGTTCTGTGCGTGAGTTTCTGCATGACAGCAATGTCAGTGTTCTGCCATGGCCAGCGAAGAGCCCGGATCTCAATCCCATTGAGCACGTCTGGGACCTGTTGGATCGCAGGGTGAGGGCTAGGGCCATTCCCCCAGAAATGTCCAGGAACTTGCAAGTGCCTTGGTGGAAGAGTGGGGTAACATCTCACAGCAAGAACTGACAAATCTGGTCCAGTCCATGAGGAGGAGATGCACTGCAGTACTTCAAGCAGCTGGTGGCCACACCAGATACTGACTGGCACTTTTGATTTTGAGCCTCCCTTCATTCAGGGACAGATTATTCTCTTTCTGTTAGTCACATGTCTGTGAAACATTTTTCGTTTATGTCTTATGGTGTTGACTCTTTTAGTGTTCATACAAATATTTACACACATTAAGTTTACTGAAAGAAAAAACAGTTGAAAGTCAGAGGACGTTTCTTTTTTTGCTGAGTTTAGTTTAGGCTTATGCATGCAGATTTAAAAAAAACAAAATCTGTTTATGCCAGAAGTGATCTGAAGCCCCGTGCATATTTTTAATATAAACAATGATTCAAATATGATCAAATTATACAGTGACGAATGAGGATGTTTGGTGTTGGATCGGTTATGCTGTCAGATATTGATTTGGGAAGTATAACTGAAAGGATGGCAGTACACACTAATTGATTCTGCTGACAGGCCTCGGTTATTTAAATTTCTTTTTTTTTTTTTTAAAGGGAAGCTTCATGACCCTTAAAGAAGCTGTAGCAGGGATTATATTTGACCTAATGGTTATGAGATGGCCTTCTTAAATCATGTAGCATCTCGCATGTATAACACAAGCATTGTCTCTTTGCAGGTGAAACACTTGACTCGTGACTGGAGAACAACTGCCTATGCTTTGAGACACTCAAAGATACTTGAGCTGAATGATGAGGGGCGTAAGGTGCGGCGTAAATCAGCAGTGCCGGTCTTTGCCAGTGAGTCGTTGCCTAGCCGCATGCTGCTGTTAAGTGATTTGCAGAAGTGGCCAGAGCTGGCGGCTCTCACTAAGGATAATGGAGGCAGTGAGGGAGGAGCCATTCAGCAGGAGCAGCTGATGAAGCTGTTGCTGAAAGCGTTCGGAACATACGGTGCCATCGCCTCTGTCAGAGTCCTGAAGCCAGGGAAGGACCTGCCGGCTGACCTGAAGAGGCTGAGCGGCCGCTACACTCAGCTAGGTACTGAGGAATGTGCAATTGTGGAGTTTGAGGAGGTGGAGGCTGCTGTCAAAGCCAATGAAGCTGTGGGGAGCGAGGATGCAGGGGCCAGTTCCCTAGGGTTGAAAGTAGTCCTGATTGGCACCAAACCACCCAAGAAGAAGGTAACCAAAGAACGGCCACGTGAGGAGGGAGGGATGCGTAAGAGTCGCTCGCTCAACAGCAGAGTACGAGAGCTTCAGTACCATGGGGACGACTCGGCCTGCAGCTCTTCAGAGACTGAGAGTACCCCCACGTCTCCTAGGCTGACCAGAAAGTCCCAGTCCTGCAATAAGCTCAGCCCCACCACTGCGAGCATCAGCTTCCAGAACAATCACCTGAGTCCTGGTATGTCCCCGCGTAACAGTCCCTGGTCCAGCCCCCGTGCAAGTCCCTGTTCTCAGCGCAAATCTCCTCATTCCAACAAGTCTCCCTTAGTCAGCGAAGGCAGACTGAGCCCTGAACCGGGGCGCCGTTGGGCAGACTACTCCTCAGACAGTAGTCTTACCCCTTCAGGGAGCCCGTGGGTTCAGCGGCGCAAGCAGGTGGCTTCTCAGGAAAGCAGTCCGGTTGGCAGTCCGATGCTGGGTAGAAAGATCCAGAATGCTGACGGCCTGCCACCAGGGGTGATGAGGCTGCCAAGGGGTCCCGATGGAACCCGTGGCTTTCACTGTGTCACTGTTAGTGAGAGGGGAAAGACTGCTGCTACTCAGACTTGAAAAGTGGAGGATCCTTATACATTCCTTATCCCACAGAAGTAAGGATAGATTGGAAATTTGAGCTGTTCTTGGCTGTGTCGCTCAGCCCCCACCCCACATTTAAGACTGTGTAGATATATTTTTGTTGAGTGCATTAGTTTTCAGTCTTTGTTATATTTTTATACAACATTTGAGTTACCATGGTAACATTAGTGATTTACTAATGGAAATTTGAGTGAATGTACGTTTATATTGATTTGAAATGGACCATGTCACTCTGTCGCTGTCTAAACTTGTTCAACATGGGGGCGGGTTGGAGTGGAAGTTCCACCTTTTTGTGTTTTTTTTTTTTTTTTTTTTTTTTTTTTTAATTGAAACTCGGTCTTGTGTGGAAAAGCTCACAACATTGTCTGTGGATGGTGTATAAATGTGGTGTAAGTGGCATGGGCACATGGACTTGATAGCGATATCACCATATGCCTTTTCTGTGTTTGTCTACTGTGAGTTCCATTTTTACATGTTTAAACTGAGGCCATAATCGCCCCACTGCCATAAAGGTTGGACAGTTAAACTTGGACATGAGATTTTTTTTTATATATTTTTTTTTTTTTTATTTTGCCTTTTAATTTCAGTATGCTTTGGCAGTTGGGAAGGGTCTCCTCTAGTCCTATAATTTAAGTAGGTAGCTGCTTTATTTATTTTTTTAGCTTTTATTTTTTGCGTATGTTTCCATCATTCTCACAATGAGGTTTGAGGGATGTTCAGGTCAGGCAGAATAGATGCTGTTATGTTCTTGTCTTTACATCTGAGCTTGGGGTATTTGTACAGTGCGACTCCTATTGTACAAATAAATCACTAAAATTGCAATTGGCCTGACTTTCTCTTTTTGCTTGACACATTTTGAGGTAGTCATGATGGTCTGAAAAAAATCTCAATCTAATCTTTTTGCTTCAATGTGTAAATAAGATTCAAGTGAGATACTCTTGCTGAGCCAGGACCATAAAAGCAATTCTAGACTTGGAAATCAGAATTGGCACACTCGTAGTTTTGGGGGGGGTTGTTTAAATGCATTGCACAGATGGGAGGATAGCAGAGTTGGATTATAAGCTAGATCAACCCTCATAAGGAACCGAACACTGACAAAACAGGAGGAGACCAGTTGCACAAGTAATTTATTCAAATTGCCTGTATCTTGGTATGTGCAATGCCAAGAAATGGGTTTTTTTTTAACACTTAGACCACTTTGCTGTCTTACAATAATGAATGTAGTGGATGTAACTGCGTTTTTTGTTTTTGACACTGAGTAACATGAAATGTTTTGTGAATGTCTGCAAATGATCCTGATTGAATTCAAATATGATGCACACAACTGGTTGCGCAGGTATTGCCCTCCTCCAGTCAATATGTAGCAGAAGAACCTTATTGGTAGTATTTACAGCTTTGAGTCTATGTGGATAAGTCTGTCAGGTTTGTGCCTCTGTACATCCTCATTCATCCATTGTCCAAGCTCTGTTAAGTTGCATGGAGACCGTGTGATTGAACAGCAATTTTCAAGTCTCGTCACAGATGCTTGATTGGATTGAGGTTTGTTCTGAATTGGACGGTATCATTGTTGTTTTGGATACCTTACATTCCGGTCAAGCTTTGGCTTTGTTGGGGTTGTTTTGCTGGAAAATTGCCTCCCACAGTTCTCTTGCAGACTGCAACAGATTTTCCTCTGATTTGTCTGTATTGTGCTGCATTTAAGTTGACCCCTCCTTTCATAAGCCTTCTAGGGCCTGCTGCAGACACGCGTCCCCACAGCATGATGCTTCATTTAGGATTCAGTATGTATGATGCACAAAAAGCTCAGTTTTGGAAGACCATGTTACTTTTTGTGTCAAAGTATTTGTATTCAGTCTTGGAAATGTTATATAATTAGCTTTGTCGCAAACTTGTCTGGAACATTCACTTGTCTTCTTACCCTGGAAATGACTAACCAGCTGTTACACTTTACACACACGTGTGCACTGACCCTTAAAATCACTTGTCATTTCTTGATTACAAACAGGTGATCTCCATTTATCTAATTCTGTGCCTTTTTTTTAAAAAAACATTATTGGCTGCACTAATAATGATTTGGATGTCATAGCAAAGGTTGTGAGCACTTACCCAGGCAATCATTTTGTGTTTTTCATTTGTTCTTAATTTAGATCATTGTTTTCACTTCACTGTCATTTGATGGCCCTCTCTGCTGATTAGTATAAACAAAATTTTAATTACTCCATTGTGATTCAGTGTTCACAACCCATGGACTTCTTCCATTTTGGTTTATTACTTTTTATAGTCACTGTAATTTCTGTCGTGTCCTTAGGTGGTTTCAAATACTCCTTAGCAACCATCCAAGTGTGAGCGAGAGCACACAGTTGGATGCTTATGGAGTGGTCAGACTTTGAATTCATGCGGTTACAGCATTCTGTTTATCCTCTTTTTGTATGAGATGTTATCTCCTGTAGGAGTGAGCATAATGGGAGGACAGAGGGTCAGAGCCGATGCTCAAATTCAGAGCTGCGGTGGGACTAAGTGGGATTGCGCAAGAGGGATGAATAAACTTTTGTTCTCCTCTTTGCATAATTTGCAATTCATAATCAGGAAGTCGTGATATCATGTGTCTTTGACGGCCAATATTTTGGTTCAACTCCAAATGACTGTTCATTCTAACAGTGTGAATAATGACTGTTTGGGATAAGTGCCGCAAAATTAAACTATTATTCTCATAAGATGAAGTTCTATATAATTCTCATTAAGGATGGTTTCATACTCACAGAAAATGGGAATATCATAATAGACCGCAAAACCAAATACCACTCTGACCATTATTCATAATTGGGCAGTAGCCACTGATGTATGAATAAAAAGCTATTTAGTGGAGTAATTTAGCTGTTTACTCCAGACATGATTACTAAGATGTGATCAGGCTATATCTAAAGAGAAGAGCCTTCCAGCTTTGTGTTTGATCTTAGTATTGTAGAAGTTAGTTTTCCATGTCATTGTGCATTCAGCTTTGTGTTAAACTAAGTACTCTACCATCCCCTTGTTATAACAGTTTTGAATGCATGTATCATTTACTCACTGATATACATAGATGTATGGATAAACACATCCATTCAATATGCTTTAAATGTTATACCCATTGACGGTTTACAGAAGTTCACAATGCAAGAAAACCTACTCATACCTACACAGGATGATTCAGACAAACTGGGCTCATGCTGGGCCAGTCAGTAGCAACAATCGTAGGTAATATCTTGTGGATGCCAATTTACGGAGTAATTTGTCAGGATTTAAATTATAAGTTTCCAAAAAGTGGGGGAAAAAAATCACTTGTGGTATTGCAGTAAATAGGTGAGCATTTCCAAGTCTCCTCCTCAACACAGTATGTGTGACAAACACTTGCATCAGTCTGTGGGTGGGAGCTGTGGGTGGGCGGTGCCAAATTTGAGGAACTAGAATTAGGGTGGAGTAAATTTACAACAGTCTCAGCAAAGCAGCCAATTGGAAAAGTCGATACAAAAACAAAGCTCTAGATGGGAAATGATCCCCCCCCCCTTCCCTCCTGTGATACTTTTTTTTTTTTCTCCTCACATTATGCAGCATGAGCACGGATATATTGTATCTACATGAATTGGTGAATTAAATAGTGCTGTTGTAAAAATGTGTAACTGATTTACTGAAATAACTGACATGGTTTAACATGTTAAACCATTGTATGAGGCAATTTGGTGCCTTGCTCAAAAACCCATAACAGTTTAGGAAGGGAGCATTCAGCCTCTAGGTTACCCCCACCTTCTATCACACACGCCTGTGGGTAACAAGGGCTTCTGGCATTACTCACTGTGTTTAACGTGGGAAATGCACAGACATCTGTGAAGACGACCTCAGCTCTGAATTCCTCTGATGCTACAAGAACAGCGTTCAAGCAAAAGGGTCCAAGATCACGGCCTCTTGGAAAAAAGCATCTGTCCTGTTCCCTGATGATAATGATGCTGGCCTCTTTTTAAAGTATAGAGCTCCAGAAACACATCTTAGCATTCAGTGTGTGGTTCCTCAATGTAGAAATGCTAGTCAAAATTGTTTAGGAAGTAAATTAAAACATTTAGCCATGCTTCTAGTATATCCAGCACTATACTGTGAGGACAATTAGATTAACACATTTGATTTTACAATTTTATTTACATAACTTAAAAAATGTCATTTACAGTGTTCTAAACAGATGAAACTGTGACCTGAGGCTGAAAACAGAAAACATATTTACATGTAGTGAGAGGGAAGCCCAGTGTTCTAGAAAATTACTAGCTGAATGCACAGGATATCTCCAACACAGGATACCACAACTAACTGCAGTTTGCTAGTGCAACACAAGTGTTTCAATATTTGTCATGTACAAACATACACTGTTAGAGATTATTTTCTGTGCGTTCTCCCACAAAATCAGATGAGTACATATTGCAGGAAGTGATAACAAAAGTTATAGGTTCTAGCCGCTGCATTACTTTCTGGTTCTCTACCAGTTCCAGTTGCTGTTTAAACATACAGTAGCTCTTATGTATTTATTTATACAACATAAGAACTTTATCAATGTCAAAGTTTCATTTTGCAACATTTGACTTGAGCTTTTGAAAAGCCATGGTATCATTCATCCAGCCCTCAGGGCATTGTTCTTACACTTGTGGCCCGTGCTGCTGACTAATTGTAGGGAAAAAATAAAGTACATGTAAAATAACAGTTAAATTCATCCACAAGAACAAACATTTGTTGTCAATAAAACACATGAACATATTTCCCTTCTGCATATTCATGCTTTCTTTCTGGGCATAAATATTACCTTTCAACCTGTCTATTGTGTCTAATGTCACCATCTGACCCCCATTGATGAATTTACCTTGGAATAAGGAGGAGCAACACACAGCTCCAAGGTGTCAGGAGGTCTGTGAAAGCAATGCTCCGCAGGAAACCAAATCTATCTATATATCAGCATGACAGAGCCTAACCAGCAGTTTAGTCAAACCAACCAGATACACATAATTACTAGCTCCTCATCCCCCTCCACAGCTCCATCTGCAGAATCTCAACAGGGGATGAACGCAGAATGATTGGGATTGATCTGATGGTTGTGTGGGTAGAGTCATCGTTGGTGTAATGTAGAAAACACTTCCTGCCTGTTAGCAGATGGGAAGAGGAAGTGTTGCACCGCGAGGTTGGGAAGGCAAACATGCAAAGAACACAGCATATCAGATCTTCAATCTCTGAGTGTGAAGTGTAAACCTCCAGAGCTCTGCTTCAGATGTAGAGCGAACCGTCAGCAGGTCCCACATAGCCAACCCCTATCAGAAGAACATCTATCAAAGTCCAAATGCCCAAGCCTCCAAAGCTGAACAGTTTGCCTAGACCCTCTCTCCACTGGCCCAGATAAAACCGATCTGCCCCAAAACCACCAAGCGTAATGCTACAGAAAGAAATGAGAGAAAACACAGATGAAACAAAGCTACTGTTAGTGATTCAAAAATAATGTTTTCAGCATCTACGCTGGCCATAATTTGTGATACTAGTGGCAGGTTTACCTGAGTGCTAATGCTGTTGACCATTTGTAGCCACCAGTCCAGTTACAAAATAAACGTTTCTGAAAGCGCCTTTTACCTAAAGAAGAAATAAAGACATTCAGTGGACACATTTCAGGAAAAGAAATTTGCATGACTGAACACATTTTTTCAGAAAAAAAAAAAACAAAGCAAGGCAACACTCGGCATTATTTTTTGTGAAATATTGTTCTCCATACATGTTGTGCATTTAGTTTGAAAAATGGTTCATTATCACATTAATGAACTCCTAACAGACCCTAACCCTGCATAGGAAACTTAAGGGCAACCACAAATGGCTAACAATTCACATGTTTTTCACATCTGTAAAGCTCACAGAAACACAGTTACCCCCACTGAAAGCATGCGTAGCTATGCCATAGGCTACACACGTAGCCAGGCATTTATGCTTGTGCGTCGGTGTATCTGTTATTCTACAATTTCACCCCCAAACGCTACTCGCCGGTAGCGCTACAGCATCCACTGTGTTGACTTTTGACGGTCGAGAAGACTAACTTCTGGTTTAGCGCTCCGCTAACGTGAATTGGGGGTAAAATTGTATACGTGCGGCTGGTGTAGCCTTTTCAAATGTTATCGACTGAATGGATCACACTCGGGTTGTGACGGTCAAATATATTGATCCACCATGTTACAGCCGCCGTTTTGGCTGCTAGTAAAAGTTACTACAAAGCACGGGGCACTTCCGGTCGGCTCCGAAGCATTGCGAGGCTACCCAGCCGACCAATCACAGTGCTTACGGTCCGCATTGACGCGATGTGTAGTTACATTTTGGAGGAGGTGCACGTCAGGCTACGGCGTAGCCTCTGCGTCGATTTGCCGCAGAAGTATAAATTACACTTTACAGTTGAGCCTTTATCATACCTAAACAATGCACATGGTCTAACACATCACAGGTGGCGTTGAAGCGCTTGCGTGGGCAAGACACTGTCATACAGTTGGTAGAGTTTGAGCAGCGGTACTGGGACGGGTCCAGCTGCCAGCAGAACTGACAGGGGATGGAGAGAGAAAAGTTGGCTTGCTGTTGTCCCGACTCTCCCTACAAATACAAAAAACACAACAGGTCTTTACTACACAGTTAGCTGTTTCTTAAAATCCCGACTTCTATCACCACACGTGACTATTTGCCTAGAGGACTTTTGACTAGAAACACTTAGATGACACAAATGCTACAAGCACAACATGACCTTATGTGCCATGTTTCATTTCCCTTTTTAATCAATGAGCTAAACAATGTATAAACTTTCAAGTTTACTCCACCTTTATGCAGCACAGAACACAAGATAAACTGCTACTTACAATACACTGAACTCCTTTTTTGGGTTTACAAGTGAAGGAAGCTGGTTTCCTGTAGGTGCAGTTGTGTTGGTAATTGCAGTGAATGCAATCAGCTGGCAGGCGACTGCACAGTCCCCAACTAGGACACTTGGAAGCGTAGCTCTCTTCATCTGCAGGAGACGCTGCAAACATAAAGTTACAGGTGTTCTTCCATTTCCAGCTAGAAGAACCAATGTAATGTAACAAAGCTTTGGTGAGTTAATTTTATGACTTTATGTTTGGGATCAATAATGAGTGTGGCAACAGGCTTGTGGCCGCATCCTGCTGAATCTCTTGCCAAATTGGGAAAATAAGGCTATTGAAGGTGAATGACTAACACTCTGCCTCTGCTTTAACAAAAAGGTCCCTGAACAAGTCCATTCACTCCTAATTGCTCCATTAAGGCTGTTTTTGCACTGTTGAAAAACCATTTACTCTTCAAAGCCTGGACAACACAAGAGTAATATATCCTCTTCTATTTATTATTGATATTTTACCTATTGTTTGTTTTTTAATTAATTATTTATTTATTATTATGTATAGTCTGATCTTGTTAAGTTAAGTACTTTGGGCCACGTCTTTGCATGAAATGTGGCATACAACTAAAGTTCTGATATGTATCTGATATGATACAGGGTGGGAAAGAAAAACAATATTTTTAAAAAGGTTCAGTGTGTAATATTTCTGAGGATCTATTGACAGAAATGCAATGTAAGATCCATAACTATGTTTTCAGTGGTGAAAGTGATTCTTTTTACTGCTAATGTTGATGTATAACAATACCGTGTGCCTATCAAGTGACAAATAATGAATACTTTCCGAATTTGCATTAAAATAAAACGGAACGTTTTTTGGATATTGCTTCCCCACTGGGGAAAAAGTGTGTAATTTGTACTTTCACATGCAAAATGCCCATTAAATACGTTGCACCGTTTTACCACAAGCTGAAATTATGGCTGTGAGTACTACTAGCTTCTCTGCATTGGCTTCCTCTAAAATCCAGAATAGAATTTAAAATCATTCTTCTTACCTACAAAGCTCTTAATGGTCAGGCACCATCTTATCTTAAAAGAGCTCATAGTACCTTACTACCCCACCAGAGCACTGCGCTCCCAGAATGCAGGGTTACTTGTCGTTCCTAGAGTCTCCAAAAGTAGACTGGGAGCCAGAGCGTTCAGCTATCAAGCTCCTCTCCTGTGGAACCAGGTTCCAGTTTGGGTTCAGGAGGCAGACACCATCTCCACATTTAAGAGTAGGCTTAAGACTTTCCTCTTTGATAAAGCTTATAGTTAGGGCTGGCTCAGGTGAGTCCTGAACCATCCCTCAGTTATGCTGCTATAGGCCTAGACTGCCGGGGGATTTCCCATGATGCACTGAGCTCCTCTCTCCTCTACTTTCTCTCCCTCTGTATGCAACCTCATCCCATTATTGCATGTTACCAACTCAACTTCTCCACTTTCCGGTAGTCTTGTGCTTTCTCGTCCCTCTCCTCTCTCCTCCTATCACTTCCTGCAGGTGTTTCTGGCTCTGGAGCTGTGGTTGCAAGTCACCTGCTGCCCCCGTGTTCCTGCTCGACACCCTCTGCAACAACTATTGTTATTAGTCCTATTGTTATTATAATCATTAACACTACTATAAATATCTGTACCATTTTTCACTTAGTTTATAGCAACATCACCTTTACTGTCTGTACCTCTGTGTATATTGTGTAGGCTGCCTTCTATCCCTCTCTCGCCCTCTCTCTCTCTCTGTTCTCTCTCGCCCTCTCTCTGTTCCTCTCTCGCCCTCTCTCTCTCTCTGTTCCTCTCTCGCCCTCTCTCTCTCTGTTCCTCTCTCGCCCTCTCTCTCTGTCTGTCTGTCTGTTAGGTCTATCAGGCTACATTCAATTTTGAAATAGGCTATAAAATTCAGCTGTAACCTGACGGGAACAGATGACGGTGGCTATCGGCTACCTAAAAGTGAAATATGTGTACAATATAGACGCAGTTTACTCACGGACCTATGATTGTAAAGTTATAGTCCGACCCAGTGGCTTAGCATATTAATTATTTTTTTGCAGCGGAAAATGTGTCTAGGTTCAAACTGACTGTAAAGTTGTATGTCTATTTTACGTTAATAAAATCTTGCTCATTTCGTATTTTATGAAATGCTGTCAAAACACATTCAGATTATCAGCAGCTAATAATGAAAAACTTTTAAACTATATTTATTTCTTTCAGCTGCACCACAGTCATCCTCACTCAGAAATATTCACATCATTTACATCATGATAACTACGACAGTAATGTTCCAATCAGTGCGACTAATCACAATATGAAAATTACTGTTCATTGATTAGTTTTATACAGATTAACAGTGGTCAAAGCAGTATTAACTGTCCAAGTAGTCGCAATGGACAGATTTTATTCTGTGCCGAGGATAAATCCACGATGTCTGGAAATAACTGTCTGTCCTTACATCGATGACAGATTGATCATAAAAGCGGTCATCTCGGTCTGTAAAACAGAAAACCCAGAGTTTCCTTCATCTCAGGCTTAACATACTCTCTAATTTTCCACTAATCCCGCTTTCTGAAAGTTGGCACAGGTCTTCTTTGTATGTTATAACACAACACAGACAACTTCACTTTAAGAAAGATAATGACTGTACTAAATGACAGAGGTTACATAACCAGACTATAATTCGGTATGGATAGCACAGATCTGCTGTTTATGATTCCAGGCTATTTATGAGGAATCGCTTTCTATGGTCAGTGAGCATGTTTTTAACCAGAAACGAATGTTACTTGTTATTTTTAATAGTGTTGTATTTCTTTATAGTATGTGCTACAAAAACCATCAAGAGAGGGTCCCTTGATTTATATGTAGTCTTGGCAAAATAGTTAAAGGTTAAGTTACAGTCAGTATGATTAATGTTGATTGTTGACTAACATTAATGAGTTTACCTGAGGGAGGTACCACTGGGGTGGCGATGACATGTCTATCCTGGGTAACTTTGCTGTAGGTGCGATCCTGACCAACATGAGGAGAGCTCAGGTATCCTGACAAGCAAACAGTGATAAAGAATAGTTACGGGTCCAACTCACTCACCCTGCTATGATTTTATAAAACACAACGTTACTTTGCGTAACACATACACGTCAATAACGTATGGTTAAATATAAATTAGAAGTCTAACGTTAGTACATGTGTTGGTAATTAAAAACGCGTGCAGTTATATCATTACCCTAAGTTAAGCCAGCTGACGTTAATTAAAGTTCTTTAACTTACTTCACCGAGGCGCGTTAGCTGTTAGCGACACATCTTGCAAATTAGCAGGGACAGTCAATAGTTAGCTCCCGTGTATTGTAAATTAAATGCTACACAATTAACCAGAAATTAGTGTTACATAAGAAAAACAACTGTTCGATTTGCTCCATCTACTGCAACCCATGTTTTCATTGCTAACTAGCTAACATAGGTAACACTAGCGTTAACCTAATGCTAGCTCTGTGGGGAAGCTAACGCTAGTAATGGCCCAAATGTAATCTAACCATACACGCAAGCCAAGTTCGTGTTACTCTGTCTCATAAACATACCGTTAACACATTGTAATACCAAGTCCATAAACAAAACAGTAACAATTCCGTAGGTTTTAAAGCACCGTCCTCGGTCCGGTCTCCATGTCTGACAGCTAGTGGCCATTGTTGCTGCAGAGGAAACCAGAGCTGCATTCAGGTTATGTAGGGGAAATAATCGAGTCAGCGATCCTTCTGAAGCAAGGGAAGTAATTAATGCTCTAGCACTATTTCCCTGGTTGTTTTATCTCTATAGTTACCTAAAACCGTGAGATACCATGGAGGAAGTACTCAGCTGACACTTTGCTCCTAATTAATGAGTTTCTTACACTCAACCATTCGTCTTAGATTAGATCTAAGCACTTGGCAAAGTGCCATGTTTAAGTATGGACCATGTGTATTGTTAGACCTTTCAGTGAAAATATATGTCAATAAACATCAACCTTAAAACGTTACAGTAATCCTGAAAATTGTGCATTGTTGTGACTATTCATTTTAATGCCGTTTTCTTGTTATATCGTTCACCACTTCTATAATTAAAGCTGGTTGCATCAAATCAATAAGCATTTCACCACAACCCTTGTTTTAAAGTCGTGCGACTATACTAAAGGAAAAAAGGGCAAGATGGAAAAGGTTTACATCATTGACTGCATAGACATACAGCTGGTCATATAATTATAATCATCAAAAAGTTGATTTATTTCAGTAATTCCATTCAAAAAGTGAAACTTGGATATTATGTTCATTCATTACACAGACTGATATATTTCAAATGTTTATTTCATTTAATTGTGATGATTAAAACTCGCAACTAATGAAAATCCCAAATTCAGTATCTCCGAAAAAAGGATTTTTTGAAATGTTGGCCAACTGAAAAGTATGAGCGTGTACAGCACTCAGTACTTAGTTGGGGCTCCTTTTGCCTGAACTACTGCAGCAATGCGGCGTGGCATGGAGTCGATCAGTCTGTGGCACTGCTCAGGTGTTGTAGCCTTCAGCTCTTCTGCATTGTTGGGTCTGGCATATCGCATCTTCCTCTTCACAATACCC
>NW_024041638.1:0-26685 GCF_014851395.1 Micropterus salmoides | reverse complement strand
GTGTCACTGCAGTCTCTTTCCCCCTCACTGCTCCTGGATGCTTCCCTCTGAAGCGGCTTTGAACTGCATTTTATTGGAGGTGGTGATGTTAGCATTTGTGTGGATTTGTGGTGAGATTTATGTCTGATCAGAAGTGTTTATGCTTAGTTTTGGCTTTCCACTTCCTTGTCTCATCCATTCAGTCCCAAACGGTTCGTGTCTGTCAGATGGTCTCTCAGCAGAGCAATGATGCAGCAGTACAGCAGAGGGGCAGGTAGATTTTGTTAAAATATTATGACTTTATTCTAATCAGATTGCAACTTTTTTCTCAACATGTCAGGGAACACAGTGATGTGGGATAGATTTCGAATGTGCAGAATGTTTTAAACATGAGCAGAAAACTTGCTGAAACGCAGGAGTTATAAAAGTCCGGGAGTTTATGACTGAATTAAAGCCAGGGGAAGCACCAAATGTGCTAGGACCGGCTCGGTATCTGGGATATCACTGGTAACATTCAATATTTTTTCTTAGCGTCAATAAAATCCCATAAAATGGCCAAATTCAACTGCAAAATCTATCCTTCTAAGTATTTCCTGAGTAGCCAAAGCCTAATACACAGAGCCCCAGTGTGTTGAATATTTTCCCCTATTTCCAGGAAAAATGCCTAAAATAATACCCAAAATGAATCAGGTATGACTCCTCAACCATTTGGCCTATAATAATTCTGGTCTCCTTTGATAGGTCAGAAGCTCAAGAATAAGAATCAACCGTAAATGAACCTATAATGAACTCATTATAATGCAACAGAATATCTTCTAACAGTTATTGCACAATTTTTCAAAAATATACCAGGCGAATGTTCATGTTTGGCCATATTTACTGTTTATACACTGAACAAAATTATAAATTAAACACTTTTGTTTTTGCCCCTGTTCATCATGAGCTGAACTCAAAGATCTAAGACTTTCTCTATGTACTCAAAAGGCCTAGTTCTCTCAAATACTGTTCACAAATCTGTCGAAATCTGTGTTAGTGAGCACTTCTGTGGCATATCAAGATGCTGATCAGCACAGGTGTGCCTTAGGCAGGCCACAATAAAAGGTGGCAAAAGGTGGCATTTTTGTCCCATTTAGCAGGATTTAATATGAACCTTTTTAACTATCTTACATCAAGTTTAAAAGAAAAAACAGTAACACATGAGACATAAAAAGCTTGTTATGAATTGGTTGGTATTGCGCGCTTTTACAATTCTTTGTTTTTTTTAGCAAATGGTGGTTATCTTTAACATTATTGTAACACTGTCTGGACGCTAGATCAAGAATGCCCTTCTGAATATTATAATGTACCAGGTAATGTGCCAAGGGCGGGTATTTCATGCCTCCGTTGGTGGGGACAATAAAACAATAAAACCTCTCTTAGCTGGGAGGCCTGCTGCTTATCTACCTTATCATACCTTGTTCTCCTTTGGTGTTGTTGCGAAGTGACAGAGACTCAGAGCGTTCCTGTAGCCATAGTAACTCACTCTTACTCACACACGGTGCGAGAGGAGAAACGCTGACTAAGATTACTCGAGCAGCATTCATGGGAAGGAATTAGCCCTCAGTATGTCAAGTACCATCCCCTGATGGTCGGAATAACTCACTAGATTTGTCGCTAGTCGCTTTTTAGAAATAAAGTCTCTGAGGGTCTGAAAAGGGTAGGCAGTAGACCAAACTACTGAGAGACATATGAGGGTGAGGACATAATCTTTCAAAACATAATTGTAACAAGAGCTGTTTACCGTCTGTGTACCAAATACATTGGATAGAAGCTGATGGGCAACAGTGAATTGTTTTGATCAAAATCATTGTAAGGGACAAGTCAGCCATCTCTGGATATTGGTAGGGACATGTCCCTACTAAATTCTATGCCCTTGTAATGTGCATTCATCAACAACTTGGCATTATACATGGAGAAGACTTCAAATATGACATTTGTGGAGGTCATGGTGGAATGATATTTTACCAGCAATGAGATTTTGCAATGATGGTAAACCATTTGTAAGTCCAATCATACGTCATACGTACTGCAATGACATTATGTCTTAGACAAATTGTATCTTTCAATCACTGTTCTATCAAATCATTTCTTTATACAAAATTCTGTCTGTTTCACTTATTGAATATGTCATAATTTACATTAATTCCTCATTATTGTGTAAGTTGAACAAATGTACTGTGAGTCTTGAGAAAATTAAAGAAGTAACAAAGGAAAGGCGAAGAAAGAAAGATAGACAAAAAGAAAAAGCTGAGTTATACAGCACAGTCAGATGGATACAATGCGGCATGTGGGGGGGGGTGAAAAGGAGGGACAGATCAGGAGAGAGATGGAAATTGAGGAGATGTAGTGAATCAATGTGCTTGTCACATCTCCATCCCTTGGGATCCCTGTTTTTTAATCTAATTAGCCAGCTGGGACTTTGTGTTGCCTGTCTATCAGCGGTAGTGTCTCAAGGTCAGATCCTCCTTCAGAGGTCTGAGTAGAAACACCACTCCTGTTGGTATTCAATTACAGCTTAGCCTCAGACTCTCACCCTCCACATCAGACCTCTCTGTTCAGCAAAGCATCCAGTGGAAGCTCTGTGTGTGTTCATATGCATTTCAACTCCAACCATACACAGACACACTGCTGATTATGCTCCTGCACCCTCATTACGGTTTAGAGGAATAACTCAGTGCTGCACAGAGCTGCTGCATGCAAATCTCAATTAATCAGCCAGAGAGTCAGTAAATTAGTCAAAGCATCATCAGCAAATATCTCTATATCTACATAAATATGTCTGTATATCTGTCTGGCAATAAATGCATGAATGAACAAATTAACAATTGATAAGCTTGAAAATACACTAATCAATCACTCTGTTGATTGCTGAGGGCATAAAGACTGCTTGTTGTTCTTCCTGTGAAGAAATGCTCTGTGATCTGGTTCATCTCTGGCCTGTTTGTCCCGCTCCCTCAGTATTTGTATGTAAATGAGCCACTTCAGTAACATAGATCGACAGTAGCCTCTGTTGACAGTGTTAAGATGATTTGGCAATAGTGTGACTGCCTTTTGCGTTTTAAAACACATTGGAAGAACCATAGCCAAATAAAAGATCTCCTATCGATCTCGACGGGCCAGGTAGATCAGCCAAACTTCAGCTCTGGCTCCAGTCTGGTCTGGCAAATCGATTTTACAAGTACCTAATACAATGCCCCCATATTATTGCCAAGCTTGAAATGCATCATAAAACAGTTACATTGTGGAGGCATACTTCAGAAAAAAGCCAAACAAAGAAAAGCCCTGCTAAGCCAGGTGGCTGCCTCTGTTGGAGGTGTGAGGTCTATTGCTCAATACTCTGGTGCCCTCAATGCTGAATGGGAAAGTAAAGATCTGTTAAACACTTGGAGACCAATGGATCAAACCCCTACTAAACAGCTTGAATTACAATGGGGGGGAAAAGCTTAGTGGATCAGCTTGGAGCCCCTTACTCATAAGATTAGATAAAACAATAATCCCTGAGGAAATTGGATTGTTACATTCAACATATTCAGACAGGAGTAGAGGCCTTAAATTGTTTTAAGACGAATGGAAGCTAGTTTTTGAGGTTGTAGCTCCTAAACTTTGTTATTCTCTTCAATTGGACTTCAAGGGAAAGTAAGTGTTTCTGCAGGACTGCAGATATTTGAACAAATACACCCCTACCTCCAGTCTCTCAGACGCTCTGCCCCCCAAATTTCAAATCTCTGAGGTTTGTCCAGTGTTGAAACGCCTTCCCCCTAGCCCTGTCATATAACTTTCTTCTCTGTTTATACTCTTCAGACCTTTTCCTCTTTGGCTGCTTCTCGGCCATCTCTGTTCGAGTATAGACTGCCCCCTCCCGCTATCTCTCCTGTGCATGAGTACTAACACCACCTGTTGCTCATTGGCTGGAACAATGTTTGTGGCAAGGTGCACACCACTTTCTTTGTTTTCCATTTACAGAGCCAGGGCAGGGCTGTGTAGAAAAAACGCATTTTCTTTTCAGAGCACACAAAACAGAGAGCTGGCAAACTGTGAGGAAATATGCGCTGAAAATGACAATAACTGGATTACAATCCCTTTCTATCTTTTTAAGATCTTTTATGCCGCTCAAGACCCATTCGTTTAGATTTGCTTTTGATTGGTTTTGTTTTGCCTTATGGTTTTAGCTTGATGACTGCATTTCATGTCTGATGCTCTGTCTCTTACTTATTTGCACTTTGTGATATGTGCTCTTGAAAGAAGCAATATAATACTTAAACATAGGCAACTTTAATTCGCATCACAATTTCACATCTATAACAGTAACCTCATAATATTTTTTTAGAAAAAAAATCGTAATAAAGAATAAAGTTGCAGTCTAATGAGAAAATTTTTTAATATTTTAACCAAATCTTCAAATGCCCCCCTGCTGTGCATTACCCTGCGTTATTGCTCTGCTGATATGGTAGCATCCCGTCTGACAGACACAGAACCTGTTTGGGACTGTATGAAAGGAGCGCACTCTTCATCGGAGGATATAAAAAAAACTTAAACTGAAAACACTTGTGATCAGACTTAAATCTCACCACAAGTCTACACAAATGTTTACTTCAGTACCTCTGATAAAGTGTAACTCACAGCTGCTTCAGAGGGAAACTTCCTGGAGCAGAGAGCCAGTCAAACAGAGCAAAGATGTCTCTAAGAGAGGAGGACAGAGACAGCAGAGACACAGAGCAACAGGTGTCTGTGTCACAGTCAGTGTGTCATGTTATTCTCTCCTCAATTTGCAGCAGACTGTTAACCGTTTATGTAGCAGTTACATTGAGGGTCCAGGGGTTTCAGGGGGTCCCCAGCAAAAAGGGGAATCATTTATTTTCACTATAATTCCATCCATGAGCAACATAGTGGCCGGATGTACGACTATTTTGGTCATGGATTTCATACACTTAGTATTTTAATTTGTTGCCATTGTTCTTACATATTTTTTGTTTAGCAGTAACTTTATCCAAGTTATTTTTTCTGGCAATAGGAGCGGGCCGCTATGTTTGGGGTCCGATATACACGCTGTATATCTACTTATCATCTAATAGTGGGGTTGAAAAAGTGCAGGACAGGCGGAAAATAAATAATGCGCGAAAGCGAGTTAACTGTAGGTTAAATACGTTGATATAATAACTTATTATTAAATCAATAAGTAAACCTGCACTAACACGTAGTTTATAGGCTATTATTGGACATTTTACTGTCAACAAAGCTAAAATAAAAATAGATTTACGTTGTAATCACAGACTATTAAAATTTTGTATTCAGCCTTTTTTGTATAGGTTCATCTTACTTGCCAAATAGACTGCTACATAAAAAGTATTGGGAAATTGTATCAGATCACTCCTCATCCTAATTAGTTCATCCTCACTGGTAGTATTATAAGGGGAAAGACTACATCTCTATTTGAATGAGAGAGGAGTGAAATAGTTTAGTGACCAAATAAGTTCTGGGGTACAAATTTAAGGTAATTTTTTGATTACCTTATTTTTGATTTTGAAGTGTGTTTCGATCATTAAACTGAATTGGTGAGTCGCCACCCTCCAAAAAGGACAGTCACAAGTAGCCAATAAAATGAGTAAGGAGTCTGTTTACACAAGTCACATAACTACACTAAAGACACATACATAGGAAAAGAGAGGTTGCACGTCCAGCCGATCAAACCAACTACACCTGAAGCAGCCGCAGCTGCAGGCGGAGGCTCCGTAAATAAATTCAGTTGATTGCTGCTGCGCCACAAAAGCCTTTAATTGATGTGATGGAACGCAGTGATCGATCCGTGACAAGTGATGTGAATAGCAAATAAAAATGTACAGAGAAGTGTTAAATGCTCACTGTACTGGAAAATAACAAAATATTTGAAAAGTTTCAATCTGGTTTCAGGAAGTACCACAGCACTGAGACTACCCTGCTTAAAGTCACCAATGACCTTTTAATGTCTGCTGATGAAGGCATGTGCTCAGTCCTGGTACTCCTGGACCTTAGCGCTGCTTTTGACACCATTGATCACAACATCATATTAGACAGACTGAGGCACTGGGTGGGGATCTCTGGTACTGCCCTAGAATGGTTTTCATCCTACCTGTCAAATAGGTTTTGACAAGTAGGAAAGTTTTGCGTGGCTGTAAACAACTATGTCTCTTTGTCCTGTCCAGTTAAATATGGTGTGCCTCAGGGGTCGGTCTTAGGACCCATTTTGTTTTCCTTGTATCTGCTTCCCCTTGGACATATTATTCATAAACATGGCATTTCTTTTCATATTTATGCTGATGACACACAAATATACTTGCCCGTCAGATCCACAGACCCTGGAATGCTGAGTTCACTTAACAAGTGCCTTTGTGAAGTAAAAAAATGGATGTTAAATAATTTCCTCCAACTGAACTCAGACAAAACAAAAATCCTGGTCATTGGGTCCCAGCAGATGGCAAATCAAATACTGCCATCTGCTGGTTCCCTAGTAAATCACATTAAGCCTGTGGCAAAGAACCTTGGTGTTTGGTTTGATAGTAATTTAAATTTTGATCAGCACACCACAAAGTTTATTCAATCATGTTTTTATCAACTTAGAAATATAGCAAAAATTCGATCTATCTTTTAAGGGCACCGAGACCATTTTACACGCCTTCATCTCATCACGCCTGGATTATTGCAACAGCCTTTTCACCTGTTTAACCCAAAAATCTATTGATCGACTCCAGACTGTCCAGAACTCAGCTGCCAGGCTTTTAACCAGAACAAAGAAATATGACCACATTACTCCTATTTTAGCTTCATTACACTGGCTCCCAGTATGTTTTAGAATTGACTTTAAAATTCTATTGATTACTTTTAAAGCTCTTCATGGCCTCTCACCTTGTTATATTTCTGAACTTTTAGTCCCATACACACCAGCACGTACCTTGAGATCCTCAGGCAGAGGTCTGCTATCTGTTCCAGAGTCTCGACTGAAAACTAAAGGGGACAGAGCGTTTGCTGTCAGGGCCCCGAGGCTCTGGAACAGCCTGCCCGAGGAAATCAGGTCAGCTGAGTCAGTGAACTCTTTTAAGTCCCTTCTTAAAACATACTTTTATAGGAGAGCCTTTCCCGATTTTATTTGACTTTATTTTATCCCTTTTATTTTATTCTATTTTACTAATTTTATATTTATCTTAAACGTGTATTTTAGTCTTTTCAATGTTTTCATGCTTTTATCTTGTATTGTTTTTGTATTATTGTCTCTTGGCTATTATTGTCTTTACACTTGTTAAAGCACTTTGTAACTTGTTTTTGAAAAGTGCTCTACAAATAAAGATTATTATTATTATTATTATTATTAAATGATATCAGAAGATAAAACCAACGGAAAGCCAAGCTTATGGTGATAAACTTGCCACAGTGACAAACATGCCTGAGACCAAAGCCGAGGGTGAGTGGCTGTTAAATAATGCATGGTAGTAATAGTAATTTTTTGCCGTGATCTGGTACTGGTTTGACTGGAGATGTTTCGATTCTACTGGGTTGTTTCGGTTGATACCATAAAGGTATCGAGTAGCGGTACCCATCCCTAGTCTTGACATATAATAACTTCAGTGTCACTAACCTGATTTCTTCAGTTAGTGATGAGGTGGGCCAGGGATCGTGCACAGCCTCAAACAAGCTGAAGCCTAAATCTGTGCATGTCTTGTGCTTGTTATTAAGTGCTAGAGGTAGAAACAGACAGAAGATGGCGAGAAACTCCGGTAAAGACACGGGATGTAGGGTCACACACCAATGACTTCTACACATTGAAACGAGCATCATTTGCAAAAATATGAGTCATACCACCGAAATAATAAATAATAATAATAGCTAGCAAGCGTAGCGTTAGCTAACGCTACCTTTAACGTTACATGGTAAGGTCGCCATATGTTTGAACAACACACAGCTATGTAATAAAACAAGTTGCATTACCAGCATTTTCCAACAACAGTAATACTTACTCTCACGCGTTACAGTGCATACAGTTTATGACCAAGCGGCACTGCTTCCATGTCAACATTTATCGTTGCGTCAACAGCGGTGTTCAATGCAGCTAAATCTGATTGGTTAATGACATCGCTCCGCCAGTATCTTAGCGTGCTATTGGTTCGTCTGTTATAGTAGGCTGCCGTGTTTGCCGGTAAATTTAACGAACTTTAAAGTATGACTTGGGTAAAATGTGCAAGAATTGCTAATGGCAACAAACGTAATCTGATTAAGAATAAAACAATCTTCACAAGTTTAAAAATATGGGTTCTTGCTGATAGGGATCATTATATTCTAAAACTAAAGCAGATACATGGCCTCGGCCCACCTCCTACGTGCTGTATAATGGACTGTGGTACAGAAACAGCGACAATGTCACACACTCTTGGCTTAAATTGTCCATGTTATTTGTCAGTGGCCAAGATCATACTTGCATTAGATAGGATAGTTTTTGAGATGTTCTTCATTGACTTTGGTATATTAGTCGAAATGAGCCAATTAATATAGCCCATCAATTAATTTCTAAAGTTAGCGACTTTTTTTGTTTATGTAATGTTTTTGTTTGTTAGCTTGTGTTACTGTGTCATGGCCTACATTTGTCCAGCCAATGTTGTTTAAGTATCCACTCAACGTCTGATGTAACTTGGGAAAACACAAACACCTTTCTTTCTACACATGTCACTAGCAGGTAAATCCACTGATTTTTCTTTGTTGGATAATGTTAAACTAAAATTGACATGGTATGAAAACTGTGTGACTCGACCGCTGGTCTAGTCTAGTCTTTCTCTACATACCCCAGTTCAACAGCTAAATAAGCGTGACAGTGCCTAATGGTACACAATTACCAAAACAAGAAAGAATGGAATAGCCTGTTCTACACATACAACAATAAACTTAAATAACTTATTTAATAACTTATATTAAATGTAAACTGTACTTATCTCTTAATATTTTAATATTCCAAATTTCTAAAGTTATTACTCAAAATATACATCTGACATAGTATAAGATAACTGTGAGAAGAATAAGCTACACACAACTCACATTGTTGTAAATATTTGATTATATCTTTTCATGTGACAACGCTGATGAAATGACACTTTGCTATGATGTAAAGTAGTGAGTGTACAGCTAGAATAACTGTATATTTGCTGTCCCCTCAAAATAGAAAATCAGGTTTAGGTCTGGAGACATGCTTGGCCAGTCCATCACCTTTACCCTCAGCTTCTTTAGCAAGGCCAAAGGGAGGGGATCGTACTCTGCTTCAGTTTGTCACAGTACATGTTGGCATTAATGGTTCCCTCAACTATCTGTAGCTCCCCAGAGCCGGCAGCACTCATGTAGCCCCAGGCCACGACACTCCCAAAGCCAGTGCTTAATTTGTGCCGGAGCTAGCCGTAGTGCTACTTTACATTGTAGCAAAGTGTCATTTCTTCAGTTTTATCACATGAAAAGATCAAATCAAATATTTACAAAGGTTTTTTTTTAATTACGTTTGTAATTGTTTTCAGATGTAGTCAATGTATTAATGTAGGTCCCATACTGTAAAGATAATGAGGAAGATAGGCAATGGGAAGTGATTCTTTGAATTATGTTTTGAACCTGTTTTGTATAAGTCACAGGTTTGAAACAAACAATGAACAAGGAGACCTGTCAATGTGTCTTTTAGTCATACACTGATCCCCACTGTAGAAAATGGAGTAAGCAGTAATTGAAGGTCAAAGGTTCATTCCCCACAGCAGTCTTTCAACAGCAGTGTGTCTAAATGTCTTTGGCAAAGCACTGAACTTGCTCAATGATATGAAGTTTAAACATCAGAATTTACCACTACTTCTCTCCATTAATATGAATCACATCCAGTCACAGTCAAGTGTCTGGCAGATGTTTGTTCTGTTTAAACCACCTCGGGCAGCAGAGTCCTAATCTTCCATCATAACTTGGAACCCTTACTAAATACGGGATGTACTTTTCTCCTCTAAATTATATCTTTTCTCTCTCATCTTCTTCTTGCATCCAATCCTGTTGTGTTCACTAAACATGCAACATTCTTCTCTATACTCATCCATAATCATTCTATGGTCACAGTAATAAATCAGAGTGGTGTGATTTTACTTGATTTATTCACTATTGATCTTGATGATGAAGGTGACTAAATAATATAGAAGTAATTGATTTGAATGCATTGATGGCATTTTGGTTTCCTGTTTTTTTTTTTTTAGGATGGCAGCCGCAGCATTAACCCGCTGCTATGGCCCTCATGAAAAAACGTATGTCATGAAAATCCTGGAAAAGTCATGGAATTTGAAAATGTCTTTTTCCAGGCCTGAGTTTCAGAAAAAAATTTTATCCCAAAAGTTTTGGAAAAGTCATGGAAATTAGTTTCAATAACACTTATCAGGGATGTGCTTTTTCCGGATTTTCCGACCTGTAAATGTGACCCACGTGAATCATGCAGAGGCAGTGAAGCAGGTGAAGTGAAGGGTAAAAGTAGCAAAGCGATGTTTCCACCTGCTTTGTCCGTAGTTATTACAACTTGTTAAGCTAATAGCCATTTTTTACGAACAAGCTACAGCAAAAGCCGTCAGTATGTGTTATTTATTTATTTTCATAAAGTGCACATTCTTAACAGAAGATATCTAATTACACTTTTCAGATAGAGCAGGTCTAAACTGAACTCTTTGTAACATTACCGTCTCTGTGGTCGCTTGTGCAGCTTGTTACAATGTTACAAAAACAATCAGAGATGCGTCGTCTGCAGCTGAAGCACTAGATAATAGTGATAAGATATGAAAGGTTTGGGTATACCCGTACCCTCTATATTAGATGCCTTTTGTTGAAACATGTTCAACTTTTCATAAAGTCAGTGTGCTTGTTAATGTCACTTTTAGACCAATCACAGCATAGATGGGGCTGAATAATATAAAAAGTTTGACGTGCTACAGCAAACTTTTGTTGAAAAAGTTGAAAATGTTGAACTCATTGTTCTGCATTGATGGTTATGCTTATTGATGCGTTAGAACTTAAAGGAGACCTATTGTGCTTTTCCACATTTTATGACTTATCTACAGTGTTACAGTGTTGGATGTTCATGTTAAACATAGCCAAAGCTTCAAAAAGTGAGGTTAAAGTATTTAAAAGAAATCACTGTGAGCAAAAACCTCAGATTTCCTCCTGTTCTGAACACTCTGTTTTGAACTTCTTTTTCTACCAAGAGCTCCGTTCTAACTATGTGGATATGCAGTTTTTATTCAAATAACTATAATTTTCTTGGGAGAAAAGCTACAGCACAGCACCATGTGCTCTTGTGTTGTTTATATACCTGCTTTTTTGTCCTATGTCAATCACATGCTTGACTAATGCCACTTATGACATCTATCGGTTAGTCATTAGCCTATAAAAAAGAGAAGGCTCTGTGAGACTTCACCACATACACTACGCTCCCATTTGAGTTGAGTCTACATCAGTTGCCTGTGGTAGTTTGTTTTGCTCGCGACCGGCTTGCATCATTCACTATCTAGAAAATACACACTGACAGGGAAATGCATTGCAGGGACACCAGCTACTAAAAAGTTCATCTCTCTTCTCCGTTACCAAGCAAACATTGATGACAGATGCTGTATAGAATGAAATAGCCTACTAACTGCAGAGGTACTATGGGCGCTAAAGGTGGCTAATTTGCATTATTCTTACAAATCATGTGCAGACACGGACCTGCTCTTTTATTTGTTCGGTCATGAAAATTTGGCTTAAAGTCATAAAAAAGTCATGGAAATTCATTGGTCAATAATGTGTTTGAACCCTGAAATATTCATTGTCCCCATAGGATAAAACCCTCAGACTTTAGTGATCCCCTAACTTTTCCTATTGTGACACCATGAGGCTGAAAGCTTTGACTTTCAGTCAAATTTCTCAACAGCTTTAGATTAGATTGCCATTCAGTTTTACACATCCATACTTTTGAGCCATTTACATCAGTGTTCTCTAATTTTTTCTTTTTCTTAGTAGTTGTAGCAATAGTTAGTACTAGAGCATCCTTCTTTACTGTGACAGTCCTATCCTTTCAGATGCAAAGCTTTATCTGATAGAATAGGGGTGGCCAGGTAGCGGTGACTTCATCTGAATGCTACAAGCATGGCCATGTTCACACATGACTGAATTTCTTAATTAGTGTCTCATTCAGATGCCTGTGCCTCTTTTCTCCACAGGATTAAATCACCGCATTATTACGAGGCAAACCGCAGGGAATGAGGGAGGCTGGGATGTGTGGTTGGTCTCTGAGCTATCCAAAAGTTACAAGCACGTGAGTGTTGTGGAAGTTTCTAAACAAATTGATGAATCTTTATCGGGCCACATATTCTTTTCCTATAAGCACAGTGTCTATACAACTCTCTTATATTGACTGTCGATGAATGGAACAGCATCAAACAATGACTGCATGTGTTGAAAAAGAGAGGTAATATGAGAAATGCTGCTGTGTTTTCGGGGGGTATTGAATGTCTCTGCAGAGCTTTAAAATCTGAATCCTTCACCAGAACTGGCTGCCTGACAGGTGTGACAGGATGAGCCTGAACCAAGATACATATAAATTTTTTCAGCATTTGTGATGAAATTCTGAGTTTAAAAAAGTACTCTTGTGTCCTCATTAATTTCTCATGGTAACTGAATAAACCAAGAGCATGTATATGTTGCTATTTGCAGAGAGCACTCTGCCTCACCCATTTCACAGATGACAACTTCCACTTTAAAAACCATACTCGCTTAAAATGGGCATGTAAAATAAATATGGTGAGTCCACAGGTAATGTGTGTATTGCCATCAATGAAATATTGAAAACCTTTTTAGGTATAAAATCGTCTCCTTCACCTGTGGGCTTTTACGGCCACAGTGATCCTGGTTGGCTGTCAGACCAGAGCGGCTAATGGAGATCACACACGCAGCACTTCTCTCTCTCCCCATTCCTCTCTCTCTCCACACGTACTTTCTCTCTTTCTGTTCTGTTACAATTTCATTTTCTGCAACAGGCCTTGTTTCTGTAAGATCATTGTTATTGCTGTCTGGCCAAATCAAATTTCCTCTTCTAAAAGACAGAGGATACCCAATTTTATGCCCTCCTTCTACCTGACAGTGATTTTCCTCACAGACTTTATGTAAAATCCAACAGTTGACCCCAATAGACACCTAACCTAATGGTATCTTCAGGCAATTCTTGTGAACTTGTAAATAGAAGTGGTCATCAAGCAGATGGCAAAGCAGTAGATATCTGGGACAAGTTGCATGATGCCCAAGTTTACAGTTTGATATAAAAATATAATTTATATAATATATGAACAATAAAATCAACCAACTTTAGCCCCGAGTGAAAAAATGCTGCCCTCTCATTCATTTGAATGGAGCCAGTCCAGTAGTGGTAGGAGTACGAACACAGAGGCAAAACACTGTGGTGGCCTATTATATGCATGCAAGCGCACGTTCCTTGGAGATTAATTTATAGCGTGAATGTCGTATTTATACTGTTTACATCGCAACCATTGCAACGAAAGATTACGCAGTTGCAGCCATTATAACTTCCAAAACTTGTATAATCCTGTCTCAGATTATTTTAAATTTGACATAAGCTATGTGAACCAAAAGCTACACAAACATCTATGAGTTCTATGCTTTTGCTGAGAAGAAATTTCTCTGAGCCTTTAAAATGGGGCAGGCCTTGTTGGTCTAAACTATTGTAAACTATTGCACACTGTGAATTTCACAGCAGGAGGGGAGCAAAGTACATCCTTGTCAAAGATGTACGCCCACCTTGAAAATGCTGGAGTGCAGACACAGCTGTCACATCGACTGTACAGGGGCCATAAGGATTATAGCAGTGACCCTGGCAACCCATAAAGCCTCTACACCTCCTACAGGAGACCAGCAGGAACAGCTGGAAATCAACATGTAGACAGGAGTGGGAAAGACCTTCATTATGTAAGAGCAAGTAAAATAGCTGGTCCACAGGACAGTCAGTGTTGTTATTGAATCATTGTGCCGTTCTAGCACCTACACATGCTGTGGATGTGAGTTGTGTTTCCTCAACAGTTAAAGTTTTTTTTGAAAAAGGAAACCACCAGTCAGCCAGTCAAAAGGGATGTATTGTGTTAGGACACATCAAGGCTGTGTGTCGGTGGTAATAAAAGGGCGCACAGCTTATTTTGGGGCTCCCTGGTCAACACGTTCTGACTCCCAACTCGTCATTGACACTTGGTCAATGCCCTTTAGCATTATTTTTAGACGTTTAAGGCTCCGCAGTCAAGTTAGCAACAACAAATATGCAACGTCCAGTAAAGTTAGAAACAATAAATATAGTTAGACTATATAATAGAAAGTTAGATTTTCAAAACAAAACGCTAGAGTTTTGAAATGTTTTATATAAACCCCGGTCTCCTGGACCACCGCCCACTCCAACCACCTCCTTAGTCTTTTCTGTTAAATATCATATACCTACCTTTACTGTCAAAAACTGACGCTACAGGGCTTCCCCCTCTGCGTTAAACTATGACACTGTAGAAAAAAGAAAAACAAAGTTCACCATAGGCAGACTGTCTTTGTCCTCACCTGCTAGATTAAGCTTGACGTCTAAGGATTTAAAAGAAGTACTCACCAAAGTGGACAAATTGGTTGAAACAGCAGAAAAATTAATGTGATTCAGCAGGAAATTGAAATATAAAACAGTAAAGCATATAGTATTATTACATGGATAGTCCTGATTGTAAAAATATGCATTGAAAATACATAGTTATGAAATATCCAGTATTATATTTACTGTATATATGAAATATTTATCATTAAAACATATCACAACATACAATTGCACTGCATCCCTAATAACCTAGAAAATGGATAAGAAAGAATTTCTGAAATAAAAACAGATCGATTACAGACAACATAACTTAATATGTGTATCATTATGTGCCATTCAGAGTGGGGATACATTCTGTTGTTGCAAGATTGTGTCATCTTTTTGAGGCTGAAAATATTTTCAGCTTGTAATGTTAACTTGCCAAATTGCAGAAATGGAATGAATTGAACAAATCACGGTCAAGATTCCAAATATTTTACCATGAGTAGTGCTAAAATAAATGTCCTTAATAGATGAAATTTGCTGAATTATCTCCCTGTTCTTTGTTAGAATCTCACACGAAAGCCATATAATAATAAATGGCCTGAAAATGCTACAAACATATCTCAGATTCTGTTATATATATATATTCTTAAACTGCAATATTATTGGCTGTGCAGAACATTACCACACATTTTGTTAGTATCTGCCAGATATTGCAATTACAATCCTTTGTGTCTGTAGCTATTTTTGGGTAACCTACTGTCAAAATAGAAATGACTAATGCTGTTGTTTATGCAACCTGGTCTTTCTAGATGACAAAACCAAGCCAGTCTGTTTCTGCACAGAACTGCCTGAAATTTTCAAAGTCAGGTAGTGGGTACAAAAACAAACAACACAGGGTAGGAGGCATGTGTAATTGCAGAATACTCGGAAAATGCACACTGCAACATGCAGAATGAAGTGTAGCTCTTGTTACTTACAATAGCTCATACACTGAAAAATTCCCTGCAAGTATAGATCACCATTCTCTTACATTCCACATATAGTAACATAACACATCTTCACATGCACAGCTGTGTCAGAGTTTATACAAATGTCCTAAACAGTGACATTAATATGAACACAGCTGAAAGTACATAAGAATTTATTATTTATCATTATAATGATTAAGAACAGAGTGCACTGTTTACATTGGCTCTGCCCTATTTACATTATTGTCTTCGTTTCATAATAATTAAAGCTTTGATGTGGATGTGAACTTGTTGTGAAACGAACCAGCAACAGTACTGATCTTTCTTTGAACAAGTACAAAGACGCTTATTGTACTTGAAGGAAGCATCAACATAATTTTCAGGGTCAACATGTTCCAGTCCTCAATCATAAGAAAATTACTCTATGAATGATTTAAATATAAATTCAATAACCATTTGAAGTGATATAATTCACTTTAAGACCAGCTTACCAATGTAACTTACATTAAAAATGTTCTATTCCCACATTCAAAGCATTTTTACAGAAACTTACGAAAGAGATTCTGTATATACGTTATTTATGGATGAAGTTTTATTTATCCTCTAAAATTGACATTTTGTGTATACATCAAATCAATTACTGGCATAGCCCTGTCTAGTTTTACATTACATACATAAAATCAGGACAAGGTGCAACAAGCACAGGACCTTATCAGTGCTGCCAATGTACTAAATGGAGAAGTTATGCTAGCTGATTTGAAAGTAATAAAAAAAATATTGCCATTTATAAATGCAACACTAAATTAAATAATTGAATAACAAAAATCTAGCTAAAGCCACACAGTTTAAAATGTTTTATAAGAAAAACATTTGTTTACAGGGGAAATATATCCATGGATCTGTGAATGCATACCCAAAATATGCATGCAAATGTGTGTGTATGAATGTCATTTTTTTAATTCATGCTGCGTTTGCACACATATTTGTATCGTGTGTGTGTCCAATTTTTTGGCCCCTTTCTATGCCGAAACCCCCTCACGCTGTATGAAATCAGATTCTCAGCTGCGGAGGGCACTTTACAATAAGGCTATAAATAAACAGGTACTGCAAACTTCGGGATGCACAAATCCACGTCACATATGTTGAACTCTCCTTGTGAATGAGCCAATAAAATCGTGGTGGATAGGGCAAGGATTTTGTGGTTGGAAGAAGAATCTCTCTCTCTCTGAGGTAAGACAATGTGTCAGACCTCTGACCCCCACAGTGAGATGGCAGACAATGGGACTACTCTGGGAGCAGATCACTCTTCTTGGTTGATGACCAGGTTGTTGTTATGCTGCACTGTGCTGTCCTTGTGAGGACAATTAAAGATTTGCTAAAGGATAAAGAGAGATTTTCGGGAATCATATGTTTCAGTTTTTTGTTGTGATCATGTGATGTGTTGTTTGTCTACCATGCAAACTTCCCTATTAGGAGCAATACCATCTTTAGCTTGACATCCCTCAGAGTTACTCAGCTGCTCCAGTTCACCTGGGACTAGAGAAATGATAAGGTCGTTTGTGGCCAACAAGAGATGCAGCAGCAGAGGGGCATGCTGATGTCGACTGTGTACTGTAGGGTGCAGTAGGAGGATGGGGAAGGACTCTGATAGAAGAGTCTCATACACTAGAAATCTGGTCATATTCTACATGATCAGATACTATACACTGGTAAAAGATGAGGTAAAACTTTAAGATGGAATCTCTTTTGTAGGTGCTTCAAAATATGTAATTTAAAAAATAGTAAAGCAACCAGGAGAATACCACGCCAATACAACATATTAAATAGACAATTAACGAGTATTAAAATACGTTTAAAGTAACTAAATTAGCAAATGGACTACTAAGACTATATTATAACAGTACAGTACTTATACAGTCATACAGTACATAATTTGTATATCATAGTAAAGCTAGCTTAGGCAATTTATTTTAGAGGCATTTTTGTTATATTTGACTATAATAAATTAGTAATTGACTGTTCCAATAGCATTTTATATGGTACATCATCCAAAGTCTTAAATACACTACAGTAAATCCAGTACTCTGCTTGAAAATACATAATTATGACTAATGCTCACCTGCTCACCCATACCCGTTCCTGTGACCACAACCAGGCCTCCTACCTCACTGATCTGCTCTACCACCACCCTCCTTCCCAGTGCCTTCGCTCTTCTGATGCCAACCTCCTGTCTCTGCCACTCAGGACCAAGATCAAGCATCGGACCTGGGGCAACAGAGCCTTTTCCTTAGCTGCGCCCTCCCTCTCGAACTCTCTCCCCAAACACACCGTACTGATTCGTCCATGTTCAAATCACTAATCAAAACCTTATTATTATTATTATTTGATTATGATTTAATTATTATTATGATTATTATATTTTTTGAAATTCTCTTTACACCTCAAAAGTAATCAATAAATCACATATTAGAAAAAAATCCAGGATCGTTGGATGTCACTTTGGGCCACAAATAAATGGATTGGGTGTTGTTAAGAGTTGAGGCTCATTTTTTAACATTCACACAGTGTTAATATATTCCTAAATTTAAGAAGAATCCTTTTAACTCATTGCAATGTATTGCAAAACATGTGATTGATAATATTTGTCTGTTTCAGTGATTCAGCTGACATTCTTGATGAATGATTGACCCAGGAGAGTTTAGCTTCAAGTTCTCTGACTTGAAGCTATTCTCAGCTTTTGTTTCTTTTATCCGCGGAGGTAATTGTACATTGGAGCGAAGGAACAAGTCAGACAATATTTTCCTAATAAGACTCTATCAGCCAGAGGGAGCTGAATTTGCAGCGGAAGAGATTTTACGTTTTCATCTAAGAAGCGCATCTAATGACTCTTGGTATTTGCCCCGCAGTGTCAAAGCAAATGTACGCCTTCCAATTCAATTACAAGCACACTAAGCACATTTCATTCAATGATAATACACATCAATAATCATTAGGGTGTGGTATAGTGCTAAATTATCATTCAAAATTGGAGGAAGCTTTGGAGATGCAAGTTACTGATACTAAAAGTAGACCTCAATGCAGAAGAGGGAGGATCTGATTATGTATCACAAATGAATTTTTTTTAAAATTAGGATTCCCATTACCTTTATCAAAATAGAGTTTATTTTTTCCTCGACACATAAAATCACATTCCAACACGCAATGACATAAACCCGTACAAAACCAGACAAGCTGGGGGGAAAAAAAACCTAAACAAAAAATAAATAAAACAATTAAATGGTAAATGGCTACATTTGTAATTTACAAAGTTTGCTGCTCATTCACACACACTCACACACCAATGGCAGCATCACAGTGGACTTGCCAACCATCGGGACACCTGCCCAAAGATACATAGCTTCAAATTTAACACAGCTTGGTAACATCGCCATCTATAAATAAACCCTACTTGACAATTACAACAGTTCAGTACTCACAGTAGTTTAGAGTAGCTCTCAACTCAAAGCACAGCTGAGGCCAATGGGTATGATGCTAGTGTTGCAGGTATTTGGTCATAAACCAAAGTAGTGGGCAAATAACAATTTTGACCTGGTGATGCTATGTGAAAAGTCAGGCAATCCCCAAACTTATTGAAATTCATGATGAGGTGAACATCACATGACAATCCATTCAAGACATTTCACTAGGATACAAAAATGTCAACCTCATGCTGGTGCTACAGGAAAAGTCAGGAAATTGCGAAAGTCATTTCAGTCAAATAAATCCTCTGGGCACCATGGATACTTTACTAAATATCACAAATTCAACTGACCGAAAGACCAACACTACAACTGTCAGAGTCATGCTCTAGGGATGACATGGTTAAATGTTAAAGGTCAGTGCAGTGTTTTTCTATTGTCCAGGGGTAAGACTGGATATTCACCATTTAAACTGAAAAACAAGAAGCTTCAATTGCTATATTGCCAATATTATAAGCTACCAATACTAATGAGGCCCCAGCACACATACTGTAATATTCAGAAAGAACAAAGGAGAAAGGATATATTCTTGGTAAACAAGAGAAGACTATGAATACATTCAAGAAAATCATAGAGGATAAGGGGAAAGGAGATGTCATTTAGGGGAGAGTGGGACATCACAATGATTTTCCAGGTTATGAAAGAAAAAAGGGACTCTGTTGACTAAACAAAACAAACAGCTGCCAAGGCGTCAGACTCAGTGAGATTCATATTAACAGAGCGAACAGTAAAGCCTAATGCATGAGCTTACAATAGCAAGCAGACAGGGGTGTTTCGCTCGAGGGCACTCCGCCACAACACATGGCTGTTGATGGATACACCAACTGCCGTGGGGAAAGACATAAAAGGCAGTGAGAACAGAAAAAATGTACATGCACCACACCAAGCATTATGTGAGACAATTAGCTAGCTTTATAATGTGTCAATTATTTCTCTTTGAGTTCATTTCACTACAAATGACATCCTAATTAATTGCAGACGAGCTGATAACAATAATTTGTCTCTTAAGATTGGGATTGTTTGAAATGTCTCTGGACAAACGTTTGATGCCTTATCATGATCTGAGCTTTATGGCTGAAAATAATCCATTGTGTGGTGATGAAAGAGCGGCTAAATCTCGGGACTAAATAGATGGTGAGAAAGTGGCATCAAAAAGAATGGTATCTTTAATTGAGGGATTTTACACTAAAATCATTTTAATTGTGTTGGGGAGAAAATAATCATTACTTTAAGTTGAGCTCAGTGCTTCTAAAATATAAGAATCAAATTTCCTTTCTATCAACATTGATGAAATGCTTTTTTTGTTTAGTTTTAAGGGCCTTATTATTAATTCTTGGTTGTAAACATCTGATCTCTTGGTTGTATAAAACCACATTGACCTTGTCCTCCTCTTCCCACTGAATCATATCCCCTTATCTTCCTCTTTTACTCGCTCTAATATGCTCTTATCTGGGTAGAATAACTCCTTTACCTTTTTCAGCAGTTCAATTTTCTTTTCTTTTTTTTCTCCATTCATTTTTCCTGGAATTTCCCTTTCGTGTGATGATTCTTTGGCCTCAATACCCTACAATAATGGAATATGTTATGACATTAAGTCCCTGATTATTACAGTAATGTTCTTGATTTAGAAATGAAGCATACTCTAGCATACTCTCCCACGCAACCACTTTAGATATGAGTCAGATATATGTCGACCAAAGATGTGCATCTCCATTTCCCAGAAATAGACTTGTGCTTTCATTTAATTGATTTCAGACTTGGACTCGCATTCGTACAGCACAGTAAGGCAAAGCTTCCTTGTCCTCTAAACACATTTAATTGTATTTCTGCCAGCCACAGACAGGTGTGTGACCCTGAATCAACAAACACAACAAGCTGAGTCGGTCTCACAGGAGCTTCCACTGAACACTTAGTTTCAGTGACTTTAAAGCCCTTGAGCTAAGGTAAACAGAAGAAATGAATTGTGTACAGAATGTGGAAAACAAAGAGTTAGACATGAACTTAAAGCACCTTCTACTTTATAACTCCTGTTTTAGCTGTTAGCAATAGCCTTTAGCGACAATGCTGTTGTTGTTGCTTTAATGTCACACAACACTGTCAATGTAAATGTAATCCAATTCTATTGTTATTTCATATGACCAGCATGTATGAACTTATTTACCTAACTTGTTAACTTATTCACAGGCACAGTCAGACATAAATACGCTTATTTGCTTTCTTGTCAAGAGTTAGATGAGAAGGTCAATACCACTCTCACGTATGCTAAATATTAAGACTTTTGCATTCGTGTTGTGGCTTTTTGTATTTCCGTTGTGACTTTTGTATTCGTGTTGTGACTTTTGTATTCCTGTTGTGACTTTTGTATTTGTGTTGTGACTTTTGTATTCCTGTTGTGGGCTTTTGTATTCCCGTTGTGACTTTTGTATTTCGCCTGAGACCTCTGGGCCACAATAGTCCAAAGGTAACACAAGTAATCCTGGAGTGTTACTGTCAATATGTTAACAGTGGAGTGGACAGAGAGATTTTACTGCACCTGGCCAAGAAACCAGAGCATAACTGCCTGTAAAACCACAACGTGGCTTTAATTGTCATGAATAAACAAGCAAGATATAACATGATAATTAGTAAGTAAGTACTGGTAAGCAGATTTTTTCATCTTTGGACAGAGCCAGCTGTTTCCAGTCTTTGTGCTTCTTCAGCTTCATATTCAAATCATATAACTTTAACTCATTTTAACTAGATTTAATATGAACTCTTAGCTCAAAGACTTGACATTTGATTGGCACATGCATTTGTGAAATGGCAACATTTCCTGTTTTTCTCTTGCTTTGTGCTCGCCGTGAGAGTACTTGTGAAATGTTTAAAAAGTATTCCAAATCATTCTGATCGTTATGTTTCCCAACACAACCATCAGAATGATTCCCTGTAGGAAAAATTGGGTAATTATATTATGCAAATCACAACACTTAACTTCTGTAGATAATTGATACACACAACTGAAAACAAAACACCCCTTTTTATTTACTCTTTCCTGATATAATTATTGCTTATGTCAAAAAACAACAGATGGTTTATAAAACTTTACAGCTAAAGATTGGCTTCATCAGTGGTCACAGAAGATGATTTATGGATTAAGCATGGCAGGGTTAGCCACCCTCATTTCCACGACTACTGTTCCTACTGGCAGAGGTTTCCCTCATCGGGTGGTCAGATTGGATGTGTGTGTGTGTGTGTGTGTGTGTGTGTGTGTGTGTGTGTGTTTTTATTTTGTGACATAGTCATTCATCTCACTGACACATGTCAGACCCCGGCTGACCAACACCCATACATTGGTTTTTAATGAGCAAATCCATGTGGCATACCTCTCTCTGCCAAGGGCTGCTGAATACCCATCACTGACTGGATGACTTCTCAGATCTTTTGTCATGTAACCTGTGGCTCACAGCCGAAATCATCATTTTGTGGCCTTGGTCAAAGAAGCCTGTACTGTCAGACGCACCAAAATGAAGGATTCGGTCTTCATAACTACATCTGAATGTTGAGATTAGGACAACACATTCGACAAGACATTCTTCCTTTCACATATTGTAAAACACACACACACACACACACACACACACACACACACACACACAGTTGTATTCAGTAGGGGTGGGAATCACCAGAGGCCCCATGATACGATATTATCACGATATTTATGTTGCGATTCGATTTTATTGCGATTTTAAATATATTGAGATATATTGCAATTTATTACCTTTTTCCAACTTCCAATTAGGTCCCTAAAGTCAAACTTTGTCAACATCTGTTTATCTAGAAAGATACATTTCTCTGTTTGTTCATATCACTTTTTCGGTCCTCTATATGGTCCTGTTAAGTTTTCTAATGGACTAAAAAAGAAATAGATTTTATTATTCTAGTACCAAAAAGTTAAAAGTCCCATCTGCAATTTATATAATAAAATATCGATACTTGGCGTCCGTGTATCGATACAGTATTGCCATGGCAAATATCACGATACTATGCTGTATCAATTTTTTCCCCCACCCCTAGTATTTAGCCAGCCTGCAATAAAGATAGCTGCATGTGTGACTGCATAAAAGCAATAATCAATGACTGTTAAGTCCCAGTGTCACATGGCCAACATTAAGTCACATTTTCTAGCTTATTTTGTGTTTTGTCACAAACATTCCTGCTGTTTTTTTGTTCCGATCATGATGAAATCCTTGAGAGGTGAGGAAATTCAAGGTTCTGGGGACTGAGAGACATGCTGCCGCTTTGAGCTTTGAGTTGAAGTCATTTCAGAACGATAATTTCCCCCTTTCTCTGTGAGCAGGTTACCTATAACCACTCTGTCAGCTTTCTGAAAAATCCTCGGCAGGGGATTGCCAGCTATAAAGTGTGCATTAAACAGATCTATCACAGAGCCAGATCATTGGTTGGGACTGGCACTGGTGTCCAATAATACAGTCTGCTTTCTCCAATTTCAAATGACAGGCAGGGAGATGGGGACAATAAGCACATTTTACCTCCTCAAACACACTCTCTCTCTGTCTGTCTCACACCACGGCTTCTTGTAGTGGTTCAATCATCAGATCTATCTCTTTCAAATTGAACACTGAAGGTTTTCAATTTAGCCATGCTATGATTATGTTTCCTATTTCTATTGTCATGAGAAGAAAAATCATAAGTGTTGATGGCCTGTTTTGTTCTTTTATTGTATCCCTGCACTCTCTCTAACCTCACCACCGGGACTGATTTGCGTATGAATGTGTTTTTTCTGT
The DNA here is from genome assembly GCF_014851395.1 of Micropterus salmoides. Classification (NCBI taxonomy): domain Eukaryota; kingdom Metazoa; phylum Chordata; class Actinopteri; order Centrarchiformes; family Centrarchidae; genus Micropterus; species Micropterus salmoides. Next base: position 2,786 of record NW_024041638.1, on the reverse strand, counting down.
TTCGCCATTTTCATTTTGTAGCAGTGAAACCTTGGGCCCTCTGGAATGAGTCTGTGGAACATTTATAGGTGTGCTTCTTCAACAAAATAATGGATTTGCACAGGGGAGGACAAAAGAAAGGGCTATTCCTTTCAGGTGAAAGGAGGCAAGCTGTTAGAGACAGGTTGCTCGGAGAGCTCTGGGATTATTCCACTGTTTCATGTTGAACGTTATCATGGGCAGGCAGACTGATGTGGGCTAAAACCAGCAATGCATCACAACACCTAACCAAGGTCAAGCACTTTTTCTCTGTCTCTCTCTGCCTGTCTCCTCCAGTCGTAGGGAGATTTGTTCAGGAAAAAGTGAGATGAAATGTCAAGAGCAGAGTGATTGCCTGGGAAAGGGAGATCCTAATTAACTCTCTCTGGTGGTCTACCTCTCTCATATTGCGGGCGCCTGTGTGAATCTTTCATCTCATCCTCCTTGCCTCGCCTCCGAGGACACAGCTCCACTCGCAAAGCCAGCCAAAGGACAGATGGATACAACAAATGCAAAGGTCAAAAAACAAACAGTTCTGCTATGAATGACAGACCCTCTCTCTGGGATGGAGACAGACAGCAAACCGATCCCTGCAGGACTAAATCCAAAGCACAAGCGAGTAGCACAGAAGAAGAAGTGACTAGTAGTGTCTCAAAGGAAAAAAGGACCAATCAGTGGCTTCCATGGTCAATAACAGGGATAGGATGTGGTCCTTATTTGCTGTATAATTAATACTTTACTTTGGGAAATGAGCTGGAATTGATTTGTGCTGAAGTGATTTGCTTGTTAAGGCCTTTGTGTGTTTACTTGATTTTCTCCTTCATATATCCTTTTGCGTTATTTTCTGACTTCTCAATGATTGGAAAAAAAAGGCAAGTTTAATACTTTGTGATTTTGCTTCATATATCGTGACAACTTTAGAGTAGAGGTGAACATTTTGTAAAATAGTTTGTAAATCAAATTGCTATTTAAGAGTGGTATTTTTTAATTCTAAGAGGCGTTATTTAATTATATCTTCCATAATTAACAGTGTCTTAATAAGCTGTAGGCCTATAGATGAAAGTCAGCTTATAGTAATTTTTTTTTTTGTCATGTCATGTCTTATAATAACTGTCATTGGCAAATGGCAAATTTACTCAAGTGTAGCTAATCATTGTTTATTTATTCTGTAAGTTGACCAAACTACGAAAGCCGAAGCTCTTAGCTGCTTTCTGGGTAATATAGTTTGTTGCTACTTTGTGTTTGAGAAAATAGCCAGTGGGTGTGCACAGTGGTGGATTATTTGCCTTAGATAAATGAACTGTTTTTAGACAGCTAGCATTTTGTTTGTGAATACTATCATTAACATTCTGTTGACGAGTATAAATGAAAGACAGCTAATAAAGGAAGCCTGCAGAATTTTCCGTTTTATTTCACTTGAAAGGGTATCACCTTAAAAACTTTCAATCGGGACCTCCAGGATTCAGTTGTGAAGGAGTCTGTCCCTTCAGTCTGTGCAGCTTACATCAGTGTTAGCATAAGCAGCTAAAGGCAGAGCTGTCAACTGTAATTCAGGTTCATCAGTCGGACACTAAACATTGTCAGATGTGACTTGGACAACTTTGATTTTATTCTGTCATAACACAACATAACAAATAACTTGGTTTGTCTTTTACCACTGGCCAACTATGCAGCACTTATAATATTATAAGTATAATGCTATATTGATTATATCAGAATATTACTGACTGATTAAGTATACCTCTTTTATAAGAGCTAATGAATGAGGGATAAATTGGTCAGTTCTTTCAATAGAAAATAGCCTTTTCTTTCATATGACAAAGAGACTACATCAAACAAAGCAACTGCATAATTTTCATGAAGAAATGTAATAATTGTGTGATGGTACAAACGTATCTTGTTGTGGACCACAGCCACTACCACTATGGAGGGCATTATCAAATTGTTCAGTCCTTGCTTGAAAACAAGGAAACATTCAAGTCAAAACATCAATAGGGGGAAAAATTAGACTTTGTGGTTCCAACAGGGATGTCCCATCTAGGATAGTCCAAAAAGAAATTAAATACCAGTGGAAGATATCAGCTACAGTGCTTCAGGCCTAAAAACAGTTAATCACCTTCAAATATCAGTGAAACCCTGAAACTGAGTTGTCTTCGATTCTGGAAAACGATAACAATCTGGAGGTTTGCGACCCATTGGAGGCCCACAGAGGAGGTTTCTCCGAGGATAGATCATAAGCACCCTGAACCAGATTTCAGAGATCAAAGCTAACCAATTAAAACAGAACACCTCTCTGTATTCATGCTCTGCACTGAGCGACTGTAACTCGACTAGTGTTACTAACTGGTGTGTCCCAGGTATTTTATTAGACAGTCTCACCACTCATAATGTATTGCAGAAATGGAATACAATTTAGATGTAACAGCCAAATTGTCTGATAGTGGAAATAAACATTTGTCTAAATAATGGTGTGGCTTAAAATCATTGATCTGGATTTATTGTGGGAGTAAATGCTAATCTTTTTTCATCTTCTTCTGTTTAACACCCTATTTATGAGTTCTTTCAATTACTTCATTTAGCAACATACTTATCCTGGCCACATAGTTCTAAACAGATCTTCAGTCATGCCTTTGACGAAATCAATCACGCATTAAATTGATGGAGCCCTTCTTTGCTCAGTATATTGAAGTAGGTTGTATCGATAAAGGTCAAGCGCTTCATTAAAATACTGAGGTGCCAAGAAGTTATGCATCAAAAAGGCATGGACG
>NW_024041637.1:0-30294 GCF_014851395.1 Micropterus salmoides | reverse complement strand
GGAGAGTGCAAGGGAGTGAGGAGGTGGAAAAGGAGATGGTTAGGGGAGGGGGGTCTGCCTTGGCTTATCGCAGCAAAGGTGAGAAGCAGGAGGAAAGAAAGGGGAGGGAGAGAGAGTAAAAAAAAAAAGAAATGGCTCTATCTTCTTGCAGAAAAAGCTCTGGGATTGAGAGGGTAAAAAAATTAACTCATCCATAGTTTATGTGAAACGAGAGCCCGTCTAGCCCTGCTTCTCGAGAAAAGGGGGTTATAGAGGGCACAAGCTGGATGACTAATTGGGGAGGATACGAAATGAGGCTTGACTCAATCCACACCCTTGAATCAACTCTGCCCTACAGTATGCATCAAATGGGCTCCCTAAGTGGTGCTTTCCATTGATTATACCCTTTCAATGTTACGCTCCAACTCCTTGTTGGAAAAATTTGACAGAAAAAAAGAGAGGGGGATCTAAAGGGGGCAGTTGAAATAACGGTCAATACTTAGCAGGGGCAAACCAGAAAAGTAGGAAAGCAGAGACTGAGTAATATCATAAACAGATAGCTATGAAAGCGATTTGAGAAAAAGAGAGAGAGAGGACAAGCTGTGTAAAAAGTGCGTTTGGCTTGCCGTAAATGCAGTGGTGCGTGCACTTCGCCTGCATGGCACTCACACTTTATGAGGTGTGGAGGGCCGTCTCCCTCGCCTCTCTGCCCGTTTTAATGATACAGTTTAAATGGAAAAGCTGGAGCTTCAGTCGGCACAAGGACTCCACTCCCTCTGGGTCACACACACACAAAACCTAGATAGCATGCGTAAAATATACTCACATGCAAGTTTAACCGTGCACACACATCATCATGATCTCAGGAGATGTTTTTATTTGTACAAATGAAGAAGTTACATTTTGTGGTTATTTTTTAAAAATCAAAATCAATATTAAAAGAAAATACAAATTCATAGTCATCTACTGAACAAAAGGGCTTTTTCATAGGACATGTGGGAACTTGAGTATGCTGAAGAATAGCCAAAAAAGAATATTCCAACACATTCCAGCCCCCCCCCCAACACACACACACATACCCTCTCACTCTCTATACACCCTGTGCATGCTGTACACATGATCATAGGCCCGAGGTTGAGCCTCGGATGAGACAGGTGCGACAGTGATGAAGCCAGGAGGTGAAACTGGCTGTCAGAGCTGGGAAGTCTCCTCAGATCAGGCCCCTGTGCCTGGCCACTGTACAGACAGAAGAGAAGGTTTTTATCCACACCCCTCACCTATCACTGTAACCTCTCAGAAGGGAACATACTGCAGTAATGCAATATTGATCTGACAATGTAGTGTGTGTCCCTGCACAGGTGTGTGTGTGTGTGGTGTATTTGGGTGAGATGTGTGCTCACCAGCCATGTGTACAAGTGACTGAGCTGTGCGAAGTTTGTTGATGTGTGTTGCATTGTTTGTGGGACTGTAGTGTGTGCGTGTGTGATAGGGAGACAGCTATCAGAGCGATCGATGCATTAATAAGCAAGAGGTGAGGTGTTAGCCTCAGTGCTATTTCTGACACCTCACTGTCAGAGCCGCCCTCTGCAGTGGCTGGCCTGACTGAACGGCCTGCCTGTGCACCCTAATTTCACCTTTCACTCCTCTGTATCGCTATCATGTTCTCTCAATTTCCACCTGTCTCACTATCTGCCTGTCTATGATGAGAACATTTTATAGGTGGCTATTATGACAGTTACAATGGCACTTGCTATATTACCATAAGACTAAGCAATACACAGATTTCATAAAGAGTTGAATAGAATACAGAATCTACATTTATTTAGCGTTGACAATTGCAATCTATTTAAATACTTTATATCTCGAGACATACATGTCATTTTTTATGTTACATTAACTCAAGGCATAGTTGCAACAAGTTTTCCATTTATTATGTTTGCAATGTTTTTCATTTAGAATGATGAAATGAATCGCAAAATGTATCACTTAAACCACTGAATAATAATGACAGTAATTTGCTATTTCATTGCAGTTTCTTGTTTACTTCAGTTACTAAGACCTGTAAACCTTATTTTTAGATTTATTTCTTTGATTTCGTCAATGGAGAACCCAGGAATGAAATGGTAAAAGAATAAATTAGGGTTTATGCAATACTCGTTCCTATCAAGCAAATAGTCCATTCCCATTGAGGTTATTCAAATTGTCCCCAGTAGAAGTCCAGTATGCCTGTGATGTAAATGTGGAACAAACTGCCTAAGCAAGACAAGGATAAAAACTAGGGGAGGGATTCATATTCGGCATGTTCATAATGCTATTTCACTTTTGATCTCTCTTTACCCAGGGAACTTTCTTTCTCTTGTGTGTGAGTGAGTGTCTGTGATTCAAAGTCGGCAGAGGATAAAGGACCAATATTGTAGTGACATGAGGAAAGGAGACATGACAGCAATACAGACTAAGCAATGAGAGAGAGAGAGTGAGAAAGAGAAAGAAAGGAATAGAGAGAAAGAAATAATTAAAGATTGAAAATCCAGAGCCCTCATTCTGTGCAAAAATACATATGAAATTTCAGCTAATATGAGACTCCAGAAGCCTCAGTTAATCAAATAAAGTGTGTAGCTTCCAAAGTTACAGTCTTTTTTATACTTTGCTGAGCTGTGGTGGAGGAATGGTAACACAAAGAGGGAAATTCATAATAATGACTGTAACTTTGCAAAGATACTTACCTGCACTTAGTAAAGGATCTTTTCAAGGGCAGTATGAAAATGGGGAATTATTCCAGCAACCAAAACCTGTTCCAATGTTAAGCATTGATTATACTCCATTAACCATGACTCTTTCTACTGCCGGGTTAAAGGTAAGCCTGAAATAAAAATAAACTGTCCTCACCCTAACATAACCTTTTATTCATTCAAATTGTAGTCTTAATGCTGCTACATGAAGTTTTCAATGTCAATATTGCCAAAAACACTGATACCATTCCAATGCAACTATGCTGCATTTTATTCTCAGTCTCAATGGCTGAGATTTGTGTGTACCCTGATTGCATTGCTTTTAGGGCTGGGCACGTTTACATGTTATTATTGTGTTTTATTATCATGTTTTTAAATTATTATTATTTTGAAAGTCCATTGCTCACTGGCTCTGAACACACCTACACAGCTGTAGCCTATTTAACTTAAATTAAAATTATAAGCCACATAAATTTACCTGATAGGCCTTCATCTAGTTTTGCAGCTCTGCCATGAATTCCCTTCTGCTGATGTCCTATTTAGTAAAACAGTACTAGATTCTGGAAACGCACAAACAGCGAGGACCAGTCTCTCTTCCAATGATTTGTGCTGCGCGTCACGTACAAAAAATTCAAGACAATTCAACTTCGGCAGCGGGCGCGCGTGTGCATCAGGTGAGCACAACCGCGACAGTTTCTCGGGAAAGCACCCGCTTGTCGCTACACCTTGTGCTTGACCACTCCACCTCACTCTAACAGAGACACTTACTACTGGATATATACTGTTTATGCTCCTCCCTGATAAAACAAAAATGTTTCTGCTGATACCTGTTAAGAAAAAGAACACAAGAAAACTGGACTCTGATGGTATTTTGTTTTAACAAGCTAGATAAAAGGTAATGCCCTGGCAGTGGCAAATAGCTTTGGTTTAATATTTGATTTGATTACATTAATGTTTAAGTTGAGATTTACAAGAAATGTTGGTAATACTTTCTATGAAGGTCATCGCTATAATGACTTATGCATATATTTATAATGGCATAATAATGGAATAATAGCTTATAGTAATGGTTAAAGTTATATAGCATGTCTTTGTTTGCTTTAAGTAAAGTCTTAAAATATCTATCCCTGTATAATATATTACGGATGGACATAATACCATATGAACTAATTATAAGACCTTATAACACGTAATTGTTTGCTTTAAGTAAAGTGACACACATTTTGCACAGGAAAACAACTTTTATTTAGGTTTCTTCACTTTATGAACAATCTGTATGAATTTTGAACATTTTGCAGTTTATCACAAAAACACAACATAATTACATCAAGAAAACTCATTGTCAGGGTGGTGAGAGATCGCTCAAGAGAAGACCTGTTGCCAACATTATGTAAGAAGAGGCTCAGATGTTGTCACAGATGAATAGCGAGCCTGTGGACAGGCCCCAACAGATGCAGTGGACAATTAAAGACAACCACTTTACAAAACATAGCCTATTGAAAGACATTTAAATTCACCCTGAGAATGAGTGTCCATGAGGTAATTATGTTGTGTTTTTGTGATAAACTGGTATTACTATTAGCTATAAAACATTAAATCAAAAGGTCATAATACATTATGAATTTTGCTATAGCGCCTAATGCATGTTTGTAAGTGATTATAACAACTGTTATAATGTCTTATGGACGCATTATAACGTGTTATAAATATATGCATAAGTCTTTATAGCGATGACCTTCATAGAAAGTGTTACCGCAATATTTTATTGCAAAAAAAAGCACCTTATTTGTTTAAAGTGTTTACAAACCACATGTTATTGCACTTTTGTGTATATAGCAGTACATTTAAATTAAAGTGCGCAATACACTGCTTTAGAATTCAGTATTACAATGAAATTAATTGGATTAAATCGCGATTAAAAATTTTCATTGTTGCCCAGCACTAATTTCTTTACTACACAAAGGGTTTTATGGCATAAAGCGGTCCAGCTGTTCAGTGCTAAATGATAAAACAAAGTTATCCCCTGTAGTAAAGCAAAAGAGACAAATTTTGAGGGGAAGAAAGGAAGGGATTACGAGAAATGTGGCCTTCTTTTAAAGAAACACCACTGTCCTAAAGCTAGGGCAATCTTTTTTCAGATCCATTTTTTGTTACATTTGTTGAAATTGACTTTACATCCAGCAGCAATAGATCAAATTCTCTGTTAATAAAATAACCGGTATCTGTGCATGTCGCAGGACTGTAATAATGCCAACGAAATGATTGGCTGGCCTACCTGCAGTACGTAATTACGACCCATATTTACGTTTATTGTGGCAGCGACCTATAGTGGCCGTCCAACAATAGCAAAGGAGGAAGTCGGGTGATGTTTCATAAATAGGCAGAAAGTCTGCGTAAGGCGGCAGGATAGGGTGGTCGGATGGGTCCGACCCCAGACTTACAGTTAGAAGAACGGCATTCAAATCCAATGTGAAACCAAGTCAATGTTGACTTAAATATTAAATTCTTTAAATTTTTTACTTAAATAGCTTTAATGACTTCCGTCACGTGACTTACCTAATGTACTTATTTTAACACAAACCACAACGTTTTCCTAAACCTAACTAAGCAGTTTTTGTTGCCTAAACCTAACCAAAGTGTGACTGTTTCACAACGTTAAACATGTGATTAATGTCATGTCAATCTTTGTTTGGTTTTCCATTGTGGAAAAGTTGTACCTGTACCTGCTTCCTGGTACTTTTTTTCGTATCACCTCCATCGAGGTTCCAAGCAAGCTGAGGCGATACTAAAATGTGACGTGAAAACACAGCAGACTATTGATTGGTCAGAGAGAATCGTCACACTGTGTCATCATTGCACGCACATGACAGAGGCCAGCATCAGAAAGTTTCATATTTTACGATTTTCATCACTAAATCCACCTCTGCCAAGTTTTGAGGTGCGAAATCAGCTGTGTAGATTTTGAATATTGACAGTTTTACGAAAAGTGATGGCGTAACAAAAATGTGCTTGAAAGTTTTCGAAGTTGAGGAGCTCCGCAAGTCCGGCCAGCCGCCCACTCACAGAGCCCTCTGCACCCACTGTCACACAGACCGCTGAGGCAACAACAGCTGGAAGGTTTTCATACCACCTATCTGTCTTTACATTCTGAGTAATGTTGAAACGTTTTAACTTAAATCAAGAGACAACTGAGTGTGTGCGCAGCAGTTTTGTGTGGCGTTGCTATGACGACCAGCTACATATCTCTGAGTACTATCTGCAATGGAAAACGGAGGACGGCCAAACCAAGTCGAGTAGAGTAGAGTAGAGGCAAGGCGAGGTGAATTGAGCTGGTGCTGGTAATGGAAAAACGGCATATGTTGTCGTTTAAGTTGGAGGACTTGTGTTTCGGGGGAGGACTGAACGAAGGGAGAGGAGAGTGTTTTTTCGCTTGGATACACAAAATCTAGTTGTCTCTTTAGTAGTAGGTAGTTTCTCCAATATTGCCTATCCTAGCTTAAGATTAGTTCAATCATAGTTTCAACTCTTTAATGGTGATTTTATGACAGGTATGTAAAAACATTAAACATAGCTCCCTTAATCCCATACCAAAGAAGAACCCTAAACCGTCCTCTTGGGGAAGCCACTATGACTCTGCACAAATGCCCTTAGTTCAAAGATCTAAAAGTCAGAAGAAAAGAGATAAGAAATACAACAGCACTCACATGCACATACATACACACAAGTGCACATTACACAAACAGATAGTATAGTATATAGAATGACTCACAGGAGCCCAGAAACAGCAGTTATTCCCAGTGCAATAAAACAGGCAGACTAACTAATGGAACCACCCACACAGCAAACACTTTTTTATCACACACCACCTTCACAAACAAACACACACGCACATACTCTTTTTGTCCCAGCCTACTCATTGCTCGTTAGCTGCTACATCAGGTGGTTGTACTGTGACACAGTCTGGCTGCTGCTCGCTGGATCTGCTGAGGATGCACCACCAAAAATACTTCACTTAACAAACTCTTCTGATTACAGTTTGACTTTCTCGCCGTCTCCTTCTCTCCCCCCTGTCTTTAATCAGCATGTAAACAAGCGCAAGGTCATTTTCTTCCTTAAACGAAATGGGCGAGATAAGAGGAGCGTGGCATAGTTAATCCTTTGGACACGCTGATGGAGGAGTTTGTCCTGGTGATGCTCGGCTGTTAATTATGCAAGAATGCATCTCCTCCCTTGAGCGCTCTCCCTCTGTCTCTCTCTCTTATGATGACTCATCACTTTAAATCGTTCCTCTTTTGCTCTCTTTTCCTTGTTCAATCTCTTTCGCTCCTCACCCCTTTCTCTGTCCCCTCCCAAATATGTCAGATGTCCAATCACATATTTTTCAAGTCGAAAGAGGTGCCTCCAAGGTCCTCTGCGTGTGTGTGTGTGTGTGTGTGTGTGTGTGTGTGTGTGTGTCACCATGTGTGGAGATCCTTTTTAAATCAGCACATGGTTTGCACTTGTCACTCCAGGTGTGATTTACTGCAGTGTTTGATAACTCCATAGTGATTTGCTGAACTCAGCAATCATGTTTTCTTTGCCCCTTGTTTTGTATTTGAACAAATGCGTGCAGATTGCCTGGATGTCTTCAGTGATTGCCAGAATGAGTTGTGAATTGCAATGAAAGGCTACTAACTTACCTGACAGGGAGGAGAGGAAAGGAAAGTAAAGACACTAGCAGGGGGATAGTAAAGAACAGGAGGCACTCAAAAAATTGGTTTCAACACAACTGTCTTAGTAAAACACCTTTTCTGTTTCCAACTTATTGTGGGGTGTCTACACCTGTTTCTATTGAGACATCACACTGTCTGAAATTAGATGGTTACATCATTTGAATATCACACAACTTTAAAGTTGGGTTTACACCTTGATCTTCTCAAACTGAATGGGATGGGAAGTTAATTTGCCAAATCCACAGCATCTTTGATGATTTTGAGGTAAAAATCCTTCCTCAAATATTCATTTTTGGTTTGTTTTTGATTTTTTTTTGTCCCGCTGTTATTGCCAAACAGCCTGATCTTGATGCAGCAGAAACTTTGATTTTTAATTGGTTTAGGAAATGCCAGCGTGCAGCCTAACTAAGAGACAGCAATCCAGCTCGAGTAAATGACTGAAAGCATCATTCTTGGAGGTATATGACAGCACCCAGACCTCATTTCCATCCCTTTCCACTATTTGTCAGCCCTCTCCTCTTCCCCAGTGAAGCAGCAATGTTAACAATGCTGTCCCCACATTTACCAGTTCTGCCTCATTACAGCTAAAGAAGTGGATAAATTAGCACAGGAGAGCATGCATGGCAGAGTCCAACTCCACCTGTCAGAGAGGGAAAGATAGTGAATGTGTCAGAGGAAGGGTGTGAAGGAAATGTTCAGCTTACAAGCTTTCCACACATATTAAAACAAAATCCATCCTGTGAGGCACTCATCTTTCCAAAATCATTACCTGTGGTACATCTTTCAGTATTTTAGAATACAAGCAATACTGTAAAGATATTCTCATTTTGTCAATCAAAGATTTCTGTTACACTCATCTTAAAAAGTTCTATCATCTTGTTTTATACTTTTTTCCTTTTTGTTACAGCAATCTTTCAAGTTCAGCTTCTTGCTTTCAGAAATTTTGTTAGCACAGAATTCAAACCTGTGTCCTATGGGAAGGTCTTTCTAATCATCATATTTCATTCAGTCTGAAATACATTTTTTGTATGCATCAAAAAAAAAGACTATTCTGGTTATCATATTGAAATGAGTAATCAAATAAACAAGCAAACCAAACAAATTTTATATCGTTTTTGCTGGTTTGTAGAATACCTTTTTTTCACCATGCACATGCACTGAAAGTGAATTGTCATGTCATGTCAAGAGTGTATGTAATGAAGTAAAAGTAAGTCATCTAGTATAAACATACTCAAGTAAAAGTAAAAAAGTACCTGGTTTTAAAAATACTTAAGTAGGCCTAATCAAAAGTAAAAATTTAAATCTATTTATCTTATAAAGAACAACCTATCTTTTTAAATTCACTGAATACAGCATTGTCACATACAGTGAATCACAATAAGGAAAACTGATTCGCAAGAGTACAAGTTTCCAATATTGTGGTGAGGATTAGCCTGCTGTCAGACTGTCTGATAAACTGTATGTTAGGATGAGACAAGGAGGTGGAAACCAAAATCAACTGAAACACTTGTGATCAGGCAGAACTCTCACAAAAAAATCCACAGAGATGTTAACTTCAGCGCCACTGATAACGTGCAGCTCACAGTCCCAAACAAAGTAAGGCTGGCTTCAGTTTTTAAATGTTTATATTGCAAAACTCTACCAGTTATGTTTCCGCTCGGTAACAAACTGGCTGCAACGCACAGTGCAAAAACAGAGCCGGTCACACCTTACACCGCAAAGACTGGGGGCCAATCTTCTGGGTTATTTGGTGGAGCAGCAACTGATCAATAAGGGTCTGAGCTGCTTGTATCTGATGCTGGCTGTGCATCTCTGTATGTGCTTGGCTGAGGCTGCCTGTATTTCACCTGGATCTTGGGACCTGCTGAAGATGTCTGGACTGAGTCTGTGCTAGTACTGGCTGAGGTGGGATGTGGATCAACTGTTCTTGTACTGACCATCCCACATCTACCCTACTGACAAACTTAAGCATAGCCCCTGTAAATTATCGATATATTCTATATATTAATGTTATTAGCTGCATCAGGCCCATTCAAACTGGCTCCCCCAGGTTTCCTTCAATACATTTTCAAATATAAAATACTATTTGAAATGTGCATCCATATTGCCCAGTCTGTCCAGCTAATCAGCATTTTAATAGTCAATAGTCAATATGAATTCCTTGCTTTCTATCTAGCATTTTCCAGAGTTGTAACTAAACCTTTACTGAGAGACAGATAATCACCGTCTGTTTTCAAATGATGTATCAGGAGTGCCATCACATCTGTGTCTGGACTGGTCCCACAGATGTTTCTTGCTGTAATGTTCAAGTTTCATTATGTACACACCCATATGAACGCATTTACCGTTATCTTTTCCGAGCTACAGTTTGTAAACACCATGCCTAGTCCACGTTTATCTTATTAAAAGAGATAAATAGTTATTGTATTTCACTTTAACATTGTTCAGCCACAGTCTGGCAAGGAACCAAGAAACAGACAGACAAGAGGTGCACTGCCCAGCAGGGTTAGCAGGACAGACAGAGTAGAGAGATTCACTGCAGCTAACACATTAACCTAAAATTACTGTTATTTGCTGACATCAGACTTTAAGAGGAGGGAACACATGTTTACATGACTGCTGTTCCCAAAAGTCACTCTCATGGAGTTTTTTCTCTTCTCGTGTCCAGAAGGATAGTCCCGCTTCATCTTCTCATCAGAGTTAAAAAGTAAACATTAACACTCATTTTCACCTTCGACATGAGAGTGAGACGGAGCCTTCCGGCTCTGCGTGAGAGAGGTTACTATCAGTGAGTATGCTGGTTTCACTTCAGCTGTGCGAAGTTGATTCGAACCGAGTTGGCTTTATCAGTTTTACATCTTATTTTTTTGAATGCTGCTCCACTCAGGTGCTCTGCATGCTAATAATGTAACAATGTCTTATGCAGAATGTAATGGAGTAAAAAGTCGTTATTTGCCTTAGAAATGTAGCAAAGACAAAGTAAAAAGTTGCAACAACAAAAAATATTCAAGTAAAGTACAAATATGGAAAAAAAAAACATATTATATAGTATTTGTACTTCCTTCCTTTCCACCACTGGTTACCATGATGCCGAAGGACACCTGACTTTTCATAGTTTAGCAAACCACGGACCAAAAGAGCGGCTCACATCGGACTCCCCCGTAGAGACGCCGCAAAAGCCGTTCAATTTCTGCAGCTGTTTAAAAACTCAAGAAAAAGAAAATATGGACACAAACTGCAAGTGTTGGGCACTTGCAATCCATATACAGCACCTACTGCCGTATTTCCGCCGTTAAAAACCGCCAGGTCGCTGCCATTGTTCAACTGTGGTAATGTTTACGTTTACCTTGTAGGGAATCCCTTAACTAACACAGCTCAAGCTTGTCTCCTCGTTGATTAGTGCATACGAAAGCACAACAACCATCCAGCATCGCAAAAGTAACTAACTAAAAGTAACAGTGTATCACTTGCTTCCTGGTTGGCGGGCAGCGGTAAATAATAACGTATTTTTTGCCCTCCAAGGGAGCGTTTTCGTTGGAATGTGACATCACATGAAAACTATGAATTGTTACCATGACAATGAAGGACACCTGATGAAGTTCATCTGACTGCAAAACTCATGAAACTCACAGAAAGCGAAGCAACTTATCTGCAAATTACGTGAATATGCAAAATTTGCGTGTAATGCATGTACTGTGTGGGGAGGACCAGGCCGTTGTTTGACAGCTTCTGAGTGCCCAGGAGCTCTGGAGGAGAAAGCTGGGGGCAGAGCCAGGGCTTCTGGATGAACAAACACCCTGAACTGCAACCGAAGTGCAGCAGTTATCCACCATCCTCCACTGTCTTTATTGTAGCTGTCTGTGGTCACTCAGAGATCGATAATGACTTCATATTTGCTTGGAAAAAAGTAAGCTAGTCAGTTTGACTACCTGAAAATTTGTGTCTGTTAACTGATTACAGCTGTTTATTGTACTGTTGTATGAAACAAGCATAGCCCTGATCCATCCGACCGCCTTTCTTTAACCAAGCACTTTAAAAGTTGTTTGCTTGTCATCTTGTGGACATCAGACGTTTAACAAATCGCCATCATGAGGTTGTTATTTCCGTATCCTTTTAAGCCATTTATTGCAATTAAATCAAAGCAAAATCTGTTTTTTTTGGGTTCATACCACTTTTGTAAGCTCAATTAATGGTGAAAATTTGCTTAGCTTTCTATATGAACACACCATTAAAGCTTAAAATGCATAGACATGGCATGCAAATGGCTGGATTGCTTATACACCATTTATTTATATGCCATCACGTGATATCACATTAGTGCATTTCATAACAGGCTATCATCTGTCTGTCATCACTGATCAACCTCAGATTTAAGGTTGTTATCTCTGACTAATAGTCCTTTTCAAAAGAGCCATTTTTCCAGATTGAATGAAATAATTGAATGAACAGATGACACACAGACTCTAATCTTTCAAGAGCAGAATGCCCTTTCAGGAAGTCATGACTTGTGTTTGTGACTGGAATTTTATTCCCAAATCCATCTTTGAATAAATTGAGGCTGGTATTTTTCACCTGAACAACCTGTGGGGCTTTTCCCAAAAGCATCATTGCTAACTTTGGTAGCAACTTCCGTGGTTGGAACTATGCAGTTCCGATGCAACCATTTCCCAAAACCCTAGTTTAAACTATGGAGGAAACTATGTACCATGATAGTTACTACCTTCCATGGTTGTATGGGAGATGCACCCCTGGGCGCCAGCCTGTTATACTGTATTGCAGTATATGTTCAAGATCAAGAGGACAAATGGTCCTGGTTGTTGTCATCCTCTGAACACCAAAACTCTCCTGGCCAGCTGCCTTTAAAAAGCACTATCTCTCCTGCTCATTTGTCCAGTGCCTCTGGCTTGTCATCTTTATGGGCTAGTTAAGGGCTCTCTCACAATCAACTATATTTGTGCCCTGTCCACATTCGCCAGTAAAAAAGGCCAGACATTCCATGATGTCCACCACCACTGCCTGCCAGGATTAACATTTCGCACTCTCCAAGGTTGAAAATCCCATCAGATGGAACGAAATTAATTTTTGCACAATATTCAGGGCCACCAGCCACATAATAGGAGACAATGCAGAGTGCATCCCTAGATTGTGATTCCATTCACTCCCTAATCGGCAGGATGGCCGTGCACGGTGCAGCAGCGTAGTAAATGCTTTCATCCCAGGGGGATTAGAAAAACAATGGCCCTTTTTAATTTCTTTTCTAAAGCGGGCAGCAGAAAGAAAATGATATAGACATAATTGATGATGAGGAGAGCAGGGGGAGCCTTTGCAGAGTTCTCACGTCCAGTGCCCGAGCCTTTTTTTTTGCTACATAATGGCAACCGCTCAGGGGTACTGGAGGTTGACAAATCTGGCACGGAGGACAAATTGATCAGCAACAGAACGCAATTTGTCCCTTAAAAGAATGGGTAAAGGCCCTGTGTGGCCTGAGTAATTAGTTTAAACTGCAGCATGTCTGTCCAGGAGAGGACCCGCTGGAGTGGTGCTCAGTATGTCCTCTGATAAGATGCCCTGATGCTGCATCATGCGCACACAAACACACACACACACACATGTTTATTTGTATGCATGTGCAGTGTTTCCCATACATTGATTTATTTGTGCCGGCCCGCCACAATATCAGCACTGACAGCCAGATATTGATTTTCGATTTCTTTTTACTATTTAAAATCCATAAACTCGTATTTCATTGTATAGCTGCTTGCAGCGCAGATATTTGCTCAGCAACCCCAACCCCTATGCTCACTTGCTCCCTCTCTCTCTCTCACAAACGCAATATCCGCTTTCCTAGAGAGATCTCACAATAAACGCAGAAAGAATATCAGCCAATATGTCGTATTCGCAAAGCAGCGCAGTGAGCCAGCATATTGGTGCAGTATCACTGGAGACATGCCATGTGCCAGCCTGCTTCAAAGCCTCCACCATTATCGCTGTCCCCAAAAAACCAAGGACCACAGGACTAAACGACTTCAGACCCATCACCCTGACCTCTGTGATTATGAAGTTCTTTGAGCGCCATGTGTTGTCCCACCTAAAATCCATCACAGACCCACTCCTGGACCCTCTGCAGTTCGCCTACAGAGCCAAAAGGTCTGTAGATGATGCATCCTCCAGCACCTGGATTCCCCAGGAACCTACGCCAGGATCCTGTTTGTGGATTTCAGCTCTGCTTTTAACACCATAATCCCGGCCCTGCTGCAGGACAAGCTCTCCCAGCTGAACGTGCCTGACTCCACCTGCAGGTGATCACAGACTTCTTGACGGACAGGAAGCAGCACGTGAAGATGGGAAAACATGTCTCGGACTCCAGGGCCATCAGCACCGGTTCCCCTCAAGGCTGCGTTCTTTCCCCCTTCTCTTCTCCCTGTATCTCAACAGCTGCACCTCCAGTCACCAGTCTGTCAAGCTACTGAAGTCATCTCAAGTGGGGAGTCCACCTACAAGTGGGAGATCGACCATCTGGTGACCTGGTGCAGCCAGAACAGTCTGGAGCTCAACGCTTTGAAGACAGTGGAGATGGTCGTGGAATTCAGGAAGAGCCCAGCCCCACCCTCCCCCATCATCCTGTGTGACTCCCCCGTCGCCAATGTGGACTCGTTTCCTGGGCACCATCATCTCCTAGGACCTCAAGTGGGAGTTGAACATCATGTCCTTCCTGCAGCAGCTGAAGAAGTTCAGCCTGCCAAAGTCAATGATGGTGCACTTCTACACTGCCATCATTGAGTCCATCCTCACCTCCTCCACCACCATCTGGTACGCTGCTGCCACTGCCAGGGACAAGGGCAGGCTGCAGTGTATCATTCGCTCTGCAGAGAAGGTGATCAGCTGCAATCTTCCTTCTCTTCAGGACCTGTACGCCTCCAGAACTCTGAGGCGAGCAGGAAAGATTGCAGCTGACTCCTCCCATCCCAGTCACAAACTGTTTTAGACTCTCCCTTCTGGCAGGAGGCTGCTGACCATGCACGTGCAGAGGGGGGTGCTATGGGTGCTTGAGCACCTGCCCTTTTGCCCTTTGATGTCCAAAGTGCCCTTTTGTCAATGACAAATTTAATTAATTAATTAATTTTTAAATTTGTAAAGGTCCTTTTGTGAAGGCCTGCCGAATAAAACTATTAGTAAAAATAATTTTGCAGTAAATAAAATGACCCACAATATGACCTTTCACCTGATGACCTCATCCGTGACGAACCCTCCCGTTCACACACCGTTAGTGATTCAGCAGTTCTGCCTACAGGACACCTGCGATCCCGCCGGTAAGAGGGGTTTGCCTCAACGTGCTTGTTGTGGGTTGTTGGATGTATTTTACAAGAAAGATGCAAAGAGAGCAGCATAGTAGTTGTATTGCTGCGTGTCGCCAGTAGAAGTAACTTAACTGCCGACTAACACTGCGCAGACAGCTAACGTTGCTTCTACACACAGATAAACAAAAGTTGCTCTGTTCACTTCGTTCTTGCTGTTTGAGGGAGAAAAGTTTCACGGGCGTCGTGAGGTCTGGTATTGTTTATATAATTTGACTAAAACACTTCAACTAGGATTATTACAGTAACTTAATTAAAAACGTAGTGTGCCTTAAAATAATTATAACAACTTTGGTAAAACAGTTTTATTACTTATTCCTCCGAATTATAGCCTACTTATCAGCCCTTTTTCAAACGATCATTTAAATCAGAACAGTATTTGAATAGATAGCAAACCTATTATATGAACTAAATAACTGGAAATACATGTAATAATGTCAGTGTCAATATAAAATAAATAATATACCTGACATCAAAGTAAAGACTGAAGAAGAAGGCCCTATTAGATTTCAGACAAATGTATGAAATGTTAATGTGAAAGGTAAATGGTGCTCTGTCATGGTTATTATGGGCCAACAGATTTTATTAACAGAACATATTTTTAGATTTATGATTAGACATATAGTCAATCAAAATCCAATATATATCTCAGATTCACAATGCAATATATAATCATATCATTGTCACAATATTGCCTACACACACACACACACACACACACACACACACACCTGTCTATAGATTTGTCTCACTCTTACCCCTGCCTTGGCTAACCTAGTCCTTTCTCCCAGTACTGTTTCCTTCCCAGATTATTTCCCACACTTTTTTGAACCTGGAATGTTATTTCCTGTCCCTGCAGCTCTCGGTGTGCAGCAGTCTCTGTGAGCGTCCCCCTCTTATTTTCTCGTAGCAGTCAGCCTTGGCAGCAGCTGCAGCACTACAGCAGGTCAGTCATAGTGAGCCGATCCCAAATACTGTTAGCAATCTTTACATCTTGTCATGGTCACATATTTGTTTCATCAGCTTATATATCTCCTATGTTTGTTATAATATCTCTAGTCACAGTAGTATCAGCAGCAACCAAAGCAGCAGCAGCAACATCCCCAGCAACCCCTCAACAGCAACTGTTCCCTGTAAGTTATGTCAGCCCTCCGTGTTTTAAAGCTAGATCTGGGTATTCCCTGTGTTTCTTTTTCAAAACTGTGTCACAGCATTTGTTGATGTATCAGATACAGAAGCATCTGTATACACATATAATCAAAGAATACATAACATATATTTCTGTGTCAATATTTTGAGAACAGTCCTATTTAAATCCTTGTTCCATGTGCCCCTTTTATACTTTGAGCACCTGCCCTTCCAAAGGTCTCTGCACAGCCCTGCTGCTGACCATCAGGACCAAAACCTCTCGCCACAAAAGCAACTTCTTCCCATCAGCAGCTAGCCTCATCAAGAAGACCTGGGTCCCTCACTGACACTCCCCCCTTTTAAAATAATAAAACTGAAATAAACTGTCTCTGCACATTTAAATATTATTTTATTTCATATCACGCACAAACCTGGCACACTGCACATATTTTTTGTTAATTGTTAATCTTTGTTGTTGTATATTTTTATATTGTCAATTTATGTTGTCAGTTTATATTTATGTACACAATACTCTCTTCCATTGCAACACGTATTTCTTCTGCAAATAGTTATATTATTTTTCTCTATTCTCTTATTATTCTTATATAACTTGCATTGTCTATGTGTAGCACCTCATCACCAAAGCAAATTCCTTGTATGTGTAAAAAACTTGGCAATAAAGCTCTTTCTGATTGTGATTCAGTACTCTCGAAAAATAATCAGTGTGAAACCGGCTACTAACATTGGACCCATCCTGTGAACAGCTCCTCTTCTACGATGTAAATCAAAACATGATCATGCACTGAATCAATCCGGAGTTGAACGGGTAGTATTGCGAACACCAATGCACAAATTTCTCATGCACTCAAGTTAACTCTGATGAGTTAGTCTATCTCAGAGACCCACCTTCAAATAAGTTAAATATAAAAAACTAATAAGTTATTAGCAAGCAAGGAGCCTAGCTATAGCTATGTTAACGTTAAACTACAGCTGGGCTGTTGAGGTTAGCACGCTGTACGTAGCTGCTAATCAAGTCCCAGAAAAATCATTCAGTCACTCTGTGGGAAACACTGATGTCTGATGTGTGCATCTCTTACCACCTCCCCTGAGAAGTCATTGTATAGATGTCACTTTTTAATAAATGTTAAAATAAAGTATTTGTTGGAGAATATTTACACAAATGTAACTTTTTTTTGGTTACATATTCATGCTCACAGCCTATCTATGGCATGTGTGATTTTAGGAGAGTAAATACAAGAGGAAAAATGCTGCTTATTCTCAGCATGCACTGAGACACAGACAAAGACATATGGCAGGTCTACGGTGGCCGCATCTGTGGTGTGATGCGGGGAGAGGGTGTCAAGAACACGGATGCATTGGTCCATGGCAGTATGCTTAGTGACACATAATACTAGTATTGCATAGTCTTCCCCTGACCCATTTTGTGTGACACCCGCTGAAGTCAATTTTCTGCACTTTTCATGCATGGAAGAAGAAGGAAAAAGTGTGAGAAACCCAAATATTTTGCAACTCACTTTGGTGGAAGCTGATACTTTCAAGCTTTCCCTTTTAAATTTGAATAGAAACACTTCAGAAAGAGCTGGTACGTTTTACCCCTCCTATCTTCTCTGTTCTATCTCTGGTGTGCTTGGTTGCCTCGTCTTCATTACAGGGGTCAGGTGCTGCCGGTACTCTCACTCAGAAACCAAGAAATGTACATCCCTCCATAGAAGCGTCTACATAAATGACAAGTATAAGGTTGGGGCGCCACCCCACACTCAGCACATTCCACAGAGAAAGTGTGGAAAAAGAAGTGTGGAAGTGAAAGTGGTAGAGATATGATTAGCCAGGAAGAAGTAGAGAGCGCAAGTGAATGAGAGACAAAGAATCTTTTTTCCTCGAAATTTATAATTGGCTTTCGGGCTTCAGTAGCACCCAATTAGCATGCTTGTTACATGCAAACACCAGGAGCTAATTGGCCTGAGAGGAGAAAGCTGCATGGCCTTGAAAAGAGAGAGCAGCATTCATTTGAAGGTTCGCAGCTCCAATGGCAGCATGTTGGGAGCTATTTGGCAAACAGTTGTAAATAACATTTTGTTGCTGCAATTGCAAATATTCTTTATACTTTCTTGCTGTCTTTATTGCCAGATGGCTTTACACAAAAGAAAATATAATGCTTGCCATGAAGTTTATGGGCATACAAAGGAAAGTATTTGGTCATCAGGACTTTTTTTTCTGTGATCAACAACTTACCTGTAGCTTAATACAAACTGTCTTGATGTAGAAATGTGAATGCGTTGTTCATTTGGTTCAAGTCTATCAGATCCGGGGAGAAATCATTCACAGGCATGACCTAACCTGTCCACATACAGTACCATGCTCCCCTTGGGGAATGTGCTGAATGCGCACATAAACACAACAGCTCTACGAGCGCACCAAGGGCAAGAGGCTGAATCTCTGATTACATTTACTGTACAAACTGTAGCAGCAGGATCAGATTCACAGGACATCAAGAGCTCATTATGCTCTTTACATGCAATTAATCAAACAATGTAAACAAAGCTCGCTTCAGCCGGCTTGCCTGGTGGCAATTCAAATGCGGTGCACACAGTATAAGACTTAGTAAATAAAGTAATGTGAATTATGGAAAATGTAAGATTCACAGCCAATCTGGAGATGATGTAAGAGTCATGGCCTCCTGCTGAGACCACAGACACAAATATCTCTGACTCCTCTCTGTCTCACTGTTAAGCCTATAGTCTCCTCCTTTTGTGAAATGCACACACAGTGTTAATATGGAAATATCTGCACTGTGCAGGAAAAGTGAGACAAATACGGTTTGTAACAATGGAAGTAAAATATGTTCCGTCATGATCTGGGATCAGTTCGTGAAGATTGTTACCAACTTAAGAAAAATGTCTTGCTTAAAAATGCAACCCTAAACTTTTGCACTGATTTCTCCGTCTCTCAAACAAACACCCTTCAGAAGACCCTAATGTAGCAGGCCGACAACAAAACTGGCAAGATAGGACAAGAGTTGGGAAGCTCTGGCTTTGTCTGTTGCAGACCAAAGCCAATTGGTCGCAGAGACAAGAGCTCGTCAGAATCACATGCACACAGTTCCTTTCACCATCCCCTTGATTTTTGAGTTGGTATATTATCAAGTACCAGTCACATCTGTAGACACTATTTGAAGGAAGCTTTTCAAAATACCCTAGTAAACCTGGGAGTGAAATACATGAAATCCAGCATTTTCTGTGCTCCAAAGCTTTATTGAAAATGGACCTTTAAGTGTTAGTGAGGACGCCGCATTATACAACAGAGCATCTCAAACCATCAGGACTTGACAATGACAGTGAGGCTTATCCAGAAGTGTCACCTCTCCCGGCCTTTGTCTGTCCCAGTCTCCTTCCTACTCTTCTTACTTTCTCTTTCTCCCTCTCTTTGTCTCATACACGCATCAACACGCACACACACACAGAAAGACAGAAGAACATCTTTATTAGCCCTCTGTATGCAGGCTGCGCTCAGCCTAAGATTGCAGGACTGACCCCTCGCTGTGAGCTGTACTGGGAAATGTTTACCCAAACCCCACAGAACATGCCATTAACCTCTTTCTGGATAGAAGACAAACAATAATGTGCCTCCATGAGGGCAATAAAGACAGGAACACCTATCCAGGACCATCATGACAATCATCTCATTATGAAGCTGCAGGAGGCCATAACTAACCAGGGAGTCCGGTCTCCCAGGGACTCCTTCGCCGCAGTGTACCGGTGTGCCTAACATTCAGTGAAGTACCTATGAAATTCAGTGAAGTGCAAACAACTGATTAACCCAACAGTGAGGAACACTAGAAAGCCCCCCAACTCAATCAACCACCTCTGCCCCCCCTTTTCAAACCAACCCCTATCCCTAATGTGTTCCTCTCCTACTTGCTGTCTCTTCTCCTTCATTCTGTTTCTCTGTACCTCCCTCCCTCCCTGGAGATTTAGATGGATATCCTGAGGCTCTGATTAAAGTCCCAAACTGGGAGGGTGTCTTGGTATGTGGTGAAAGGAAATGGGGGTTGGAGAGGGCAGTGAGGAACCTGGCCACTACAGCCGCTTCTACTTCTTAGAGACCTGCGGGCGTAATTCAATCACACCTCGATAATTCCCCTGATGTGAGAGTCGAATCCCCCTCACACACATCAAGTACAGTTAGACACCACGGGTTTACGCTCATGCCAGGTTGAGCGTCTCCTCCTGGGTGGGCTTAAGAGCCCACTACTGGGTACATTTTACCTGTGTCGTTTGAAGAGGCCATTATTTTAATTGAAAAAGTTACCTGCCTGCCAAAGGCAAGCAATAGAAGACAGGGGGAGGGGGAAACAGGGGAAAGAATTAAAACAAAAACACCAGATGGTGGTATACATGGTAAAAATAATTGTTTATACTTACTGTTTGATTATATGTGATAATGAGAGTGGGATTCCTCAAGGCAATTAGTGTCTGTGGCAGCCATATTGTGAGAGGACAAGAAGAAGGACGGCACGGGCTGTTATGAAGGAGCGCTTATCAAATATCTCCACTGGGGTGATTAGTGTAATAAGACACTGCAAGGTTAGATAGGCCACTCACACTCTTTTAGTATGTCTGTGTGGGTGTCCATGTGTCTGTAGGTGAGTGAGCAAGAAAGAATGTGTGTGAGATTGAGCAAGAAAACGAGGCGGAGAGGGAGTCTGAGACAGTATGAGTGACTCTCTCTGTCTGTTTCCATCTCTGTGTGTGTCTGTGTGCCTGAATGGGTGTCTTAACGTATACTGTGTCCCCATGCGCCTTGGCATGTGCATTTGTGTGTGTGTGTGTATGTGTGTGTGTATGTGTGTGTGTGTGTGTGTGTGTGTGTGTGATATAATTCCTATGTTATTGTAGGTTCCCATGCCAGGCTTGCGGCCTCAGGGGCTTTAGCCTATGACAGAGGGCAGATCGGGGGCACTTACCCCTGGCAGAGTCTTCTGTTCATGGAGGGCGCTCTGGGCCTTCAGTGCTGACTCTCTGGCACAGTATGTTAGAAAGGCACATCCTACAGTTTCAGGGAAACAGGAGACAGATAGGCTTATTCCACCAGACAATGGCTTCACAATTACACACAAAAAGAAGAACAAGTGTTAAAGTGACATAGAATTTATGACTATGTTTAAAGAAAGAGTACATCTATGGTATGTTGTGCTTTTAGGATGCTAAGTAGTCTTAAGGACTTTATAGTAGACCACAAAAAATAAAGTCCCATAAATCTATGTCTTTATGATAATCTAGGCATTTCAGCATTTAGTACCCATAAAATGTAAAAATACTTATTGTAAAAAGTAAAAGCACAAGACATTTAAAAAAAAAAAAAAACACTCTAGCTTTCTCCATCATCTTTATGTAAATCCACTTAGAAAGCACAAAGTGACACTCAACCAAAGATTTCTCATTGGATAGCTTGAAAGTCCATTCTTAATACATCAAGTAAAGCAAGCCAAACCCCTTTCCATCGATGTTTGTTCGGAGATTAAGTATTGCTACAGTCGACTTCCCAAAAACCACATTGTGACCTTCCCAATGGACTCAGAGATTTGTCATTTCACTGAAGTAATTCCATTCTACGCAAGCCATAATATAAGACTTACTGGAGTTTTACAAGCTATTGCCAAAACATGTATTATATTAAAATGGAATTCATATACTCCACTGACAATTGGAATGTGGCTCTCTGAAGTTAATAGCTCTGTACCCTCAGAGAAAATAACAAGCTGGTTGAGAAATAAGATTCAAATTTTACACATTTCTTTCAAAATATGACAACGACTTCACATTAGATTTACTGAATTCATGCATATGTTAATTTTTATTTGAATAAAATGTTTGTATTTTGTTGTTGTTGTCATGTAATTTTGTAATTTATTTCCCTATTCAGTTTAAGGGATAAGCAAAATAAAGCAGGAAAAACTGTTCATAACTGGTGTGTTTAAAGGGAGTGGTGATGAAAATGCTGAGTCACCGCAGATAGGGTGTCTTTTTTTTCTATTCCAAAAAAATATGCGTACTGCTTTCTGATGAATGATCACTTTCATAGTTATTGAACTGGGCACAGGAGGAAAAAGTCAAACAGCACGCATATTTTTTTTTAGCTACCAAGTAATTAAAATCCTCTGGTGATGAGCTGAAACTGTACCCTCACACATCTCTGGAGACTTTTCTTTAAGTTGGAAAATTGGAATGAAAACAGAATGAATATGCATCAATACATTAGGCCCTAACAAAAATGTGACAGCTTTCATTAAAGGGTGAGTGGCTGCTCTGTTACACGCTTGGCAGAGCTGACAGTGGGTGACCCCGTTCAGAAGAGGTTTTGCACTGTGCAGCATAATTTCCCATTACTACATGTCACACCTGCTGCCAAGGATTCCCATGGGAGAAAAGAGACACACACACTCGCACACACACTCACGCTTACAGATGATACCCGGCATGCAGCACATAGCACCCATCAGCCCCGAAACCCAGCAACACACTCTGGCGCCTGGCCAAGAGAGCTCCCTTTCACGACAACCTTCACCCACCTCCACAACTAGGCAGTTACTCAAGAGGAAAAATCACCTAAACGACACTGATGAAACAGCATGCCACACAGCAAAGCAGAAAAGTTTGGGAGCCTGGGGAAACACTCTTCATCCTTTGTGGCCTCCCGTGGGGCATGTCGTAGCAAAAGCTTATGGGAATCGTAGGCTGTTGCTGACACTCTTCTCCCACTCCCCCCTCATCTTTTGTTTGGTATTTTTCAATGTGTCACTTTGCGGCATATTGTCCAGACATTTAGCACATATAAGAGTTGTCCCTACCACAAATCAGTGTATCATCTCATGCAGCAGTGATGTTGGTTTTTCTCTACAGTGTTCAAAGTTATATTTGACCATTGTCTTTTGAGAAAAATTGACTGCTAATACATAAACTGCACAAACTTTTTAAATTTTAAGCTACTTTACACTTCTGCATTTATTTCACAGTTACTAGTTACTTCAGATTAAGACTTTGCATAGAAAATATGTGATTATTTCAAACAAAATGATGCATAATCTAGCCAGCAGTTTATGAAGTAATAAAAATCAGTTCCGCCTCAGTCAGCCCAGCCTACATCAAAGGAGTGCTTACAAGGTAATGATCCAATAATATAATGCTGACGGGGACCATTCTGCATAATGAGTACTTTTACTTTTGGTACTTTAAGAACATTTTATTGCAAATATGTCTGAAGTTTTACCTTGGGAAAATATTGAATGTATTGATTAAATGTAATTGTATGGTGTATTACTTGATTAATGGATCTGAGTACATCTTTCACCGCTGTCCAATCCAGGAGCTTGCTTAAAGCCAGTGAAACTGCATCTGACACATGTGAAGCATCCCCTATTACTATTACTATTACTTCAAATTACTTGTTAAACTGGACTTTTTGTGTGTAAACGTATGGCCTTTAATATTCAGCCTAGCTGCGTAGCTGACTCGGCTTCCTGACGGTGGTGGAAAATCAGGACTTGTGCTTCATATCCAACGTTGCTGGTTCAGGGGACATCTTAAGCCCAAAGGAATCAGTGGCTGAGAAAGCCAGTTGTGGAACAGATGAGCATTTAGCTTGGAGAACATGAGGAGAGGCACAACGATACTGTTAGAGGGGCGGTAACAAGGATGAAGCAGCTGGTAGCAGGTTAGGGCTGTCAGCTTAACATTTTAAGTTGACTAATTGGCATGGGATTACATTCATACTTGCAAGTTATCCCACATTGTTGTCACCTTGGTATTACATGGAATCACGCAAACTGACTTTTCAAAAACATACTACTTTCAATGTGATAATGCAGCAGAATGTGAAAACTGGCTTAGACTGTCAGCAACATTACAACGCAGAAAAAAAAACGTATGATACAATAACAGCATACGACGTGACAATAACAGCAGAAATTATGTTCACTGTACATAACTTAGAGAACTGAAGCAAAAATTTTGAGTCTTTTAAGTCTTAAGTCTCTTTTAAGTATGTAAAGTGCAGATTATTTGTAGTAAAAAGGAGACAAAATACTGGTTTGGTCCTCTAATGCTTCAGTGCTTCACTTTGCTGTTATGGTACAGGTGCTTAAGATGTACAGTATTCATTTTTAAAAAAACAACAATTATTTTAAACCTTCCTTTTTGAATTACAGTTGGAATTAACCAACGACTGAAGAAAACAAGCTGGATGCATTCAAGGGGAAGAAGAAGAGTAGGAGAGTATGGACAAGGTTCTGAAATTAAGGGTAAGATCTGTTGGTAGTTAAACAGAAGGATTGGTGGCTTCCTGTGATGAGCAGGTTAAGTGGGGTGAAAATAATACCTTGGTAATCAAAGACAATTTACCACACTATAATTTCAGTGAGGGACAAAAGTTCAACAAATTATATTTAAGGCAAATTAAAAAGTAAACCCTGCAAACTAGTTCAAAGAGAAAGCAGGAAATGTGAAATGGGTGTTTGCATTTGCTAGACACGTTTCGGGTAATTACTTAAAGAACTTTCTCCTCTGTAACGCTTCTTCTAACGGTTTGTTTTTAAATGGAAATTAGTATGTGCTCACAATTGCATGCATCCAGGCACTAAGAGTAAATTGTGCTTTTTTAAGGCATCAGATACCTGTAATTGAAATAACTCCAGAACAAATTTGTATAAAATTTCAATTCATTAGCACTGAATTCATGAATCATGAGCAATTTTCTCTCCTTCAGTCTCCTCACACGTTTAAACCAAGAATGTTCATTAAAGTGAGAAAAGAATGGAAATTAATTTCCAAATAAAAGACGTAGGCGGCAAAAAAAAAAAAAATGGAAAACAACTGGATGCTGCAGAATATGACAGCCTGACCCTCTCGTGGGTACTGAGACAAATACGATGTGAGGATTCATCTGCCGCTTCATGTTTCTGTGTTAACCACACTATTACCTGCGGAGCCTCTTTCCATCTTTTAGTCGTTCTATCAATCTACATTCAGAGAGGTGCTGTTCAGAGCGGTTAGCTGTCTGGTTCACACACAGCCTTCTTTCTAATGATCAAAGAGGTCATCTGTAGACTTAAGCTACACCTGTCACTCAGCTTACACAAACTGTCAATCACTGTCCAGCGCTTCCTCTACAACAGTCATACTGTAGATAAAACCCAATACAAGTAATTCCTAGTGGCCTTACCAAAGGGCTCAAAACTATTTTTTAAAGCAACAGAATTTATTTTCACAGAAAACCACAAAACTGTCTACAAATTGAAAAGACACTTTCAAGGATTTGTTGTTACATTCTATGAGTCACTTGCAATTAGATATTAGTGCCCTACTGTGGTTTTCTTTTGACATTTTAATGCCTAAGAGGGGTTTTTTATGTCAATTTGGCAGGCTATTTTAGTCAATTACACTGCATGGACCTACCGAGGAGAGGAGAATGGATGAGGATATTTAACAACTCTTTGTATCTCTTCCTCCTGGCTGTGTGGTGCAGCTCAGAGTCCCTCCTCTCAGCATCAGAGACGGATTGATAGATAACGCTACTCAAGCAAGAGATTTGCCCCCCACTAACATTCAGCATGTCTGAACAATGCATGCGTTCTGGCACTGACACTAAGTATTATGATAATGTAGTGCTCAGCGAAATGATGGATGTTAAACAGCACGACCTGGCTGCACCACACACTGACGAGTACCATGCCCGCCAATACTGTCAAGTCATCCCACGCGCTGTATAAGGCTCCCTGACGACACAAACTATCAAACCGACTTTAAAGGCAACAGCGTTTCACAACTACGAGGCAGGATATAATCATCTGTTAAAAGAAACAGATGGAAAAAAATGCCTTCTAAATAGACATCACCATACAGTTACAATAATCCACTGAAGTGTACAGGGAAATATAAGATATGAAATTCCCCAGATATTCAGACAAGTCCCTGGAGATACCCTAAATGCCCAAAGTAAGAATTCACAAAGCTCAAAACATCTGTTCTAACTGATGCAGTACAATCCACATGAATTAGTCATGAGCAAACATGACATTTTGATCTGCCCTTAAATCCATAATTATGGTGCAATTCTGTGTCACAGGACTCGGGCTGTGAAAAAAGGTAGTGCTGCAAATCATCCATTAGGTACGGTTTACTAACTGATGCCAACAGCCATATACATCATCTATCCGAAACAAATCAAATCTTTCTCAACCACAAACTAAGCTCAAAGAGGGATTTCAAAGTAGTAGTGAAACTAAATTCACGGCACTGCTCTAAATCTTTATGAACTTTATGTTTTTAGGGATCATGGAGCCAAGCTGATTATATCCCCCCCACTCTTCTGTTGCTCTGCTGTGACAAATGATTATGATAAAAATGTGGATTGAATTTATGTCAGAGTCACAACATTGGGAGCCTCCCGGGCCATTGGCAAATTATGCAAACACAACACTAACTACTGTTTAAACCACTGTGCAGTACATGTACTTTGGACAAAAGATTATTGCAAAAACGTATATTTTATTGAGGTGGAGGAAATTACTCAAGCTATAACACACTATACACTACGACATTGTTGATGATAGTTAAACAGCTACATCACTTGACTGTGTGGGTTAACCCCGTTCATCCAGGCAGTACAACATCCACTGGACTGTTAACTAAAGATGTGTGAAGATGGTTCAACACCCAGCTGAGGGTTTTCTACTTTGTGGCAGCGCATCATGTGACCCTAACATCTACTCTCACGTGACATCATGACGTGAACAGAAATGATTTCTTCAACATTTCAAACTATAAAGCTACAGTCCAATGAATAACATAATTTCAGCACTGTAACTACAGTAGGTGAAAATCATTTCAATGTGTCATGTTCAATGAGATCTAGCAAAACCTACACTAACTTTTTTTTTATGTGGCCCTCGGCAGCAGTGGAAAACAAACTGTGAACACAATACGGACATATTAGCTTATTTTATTTATCTCACTTCTTAAGATTCATTTATAAAAAAAAGCTTTTAATGTGTGATGCATAATTCAAATTTCCTTTAATTGTACATTGACTTGTTTTATGTTTTATTTACTGCACACCACTGTGTATGAGATACAACTTTCTATTCAACTTGTCTATGATTTACATTGAATTCTGTAATGCACTTTGTTACCTGTATTGAAAAGTGCTATACAAATAAAGCCATTAATATTATTATCATTTACACATCTAGCACTTACTTGGAGCATTACTATTTACATCAGCATTTGGAATGTATTGATCTAACACATTCACTAGCTGGTCACTAAATTTGTCTGTAGGTCCTTTCATGCTGGGCAAACTGTAGTGCATAGTTATTTTGCTAAAAAAAAAACAGCTGCCTGCTGCAGCCAAAAATAACACAAGAGCGGTGAGAGAGGAGCAAAACAGTGGGCCAGAGAACCAAAACAACAAGCTGGAAGAAGCTAAAAAGCGTGGATTACAGAGTCGGGTGATAATTCTGTGTGGGTTCATCACTATGCACAATCCCTTTAACAAACAAGCAAAAATTATTATAATCCTAAAAGGCATCCCAGAATGCTCAAACAGTTAAGTACCTTTGATTTGTGAGATCAGTACATGCTGAAAAACTCATAGAAGCTTAACCCAGGGGAACACAAAATAAACTCACTGTCAAATCTTTAAGTTTTATATCCCAATGAATTTCAGCATGTAAATGAGGGTGAACATGTAAAATAATATGGCAAGACCCAGTTTTCTTTTATTATTATTATTATTATTATTTAGTAGTAGTAGTAGTAGTAGTAGTAGTATTTATTTTGTACTTTTTTTTTTTTTAAAGGACTTGTGTACAACTTGGTACATGCATTGTTTCTGAAACACTTCAATTTCAACTTCATGACGACGGTTAAAACTTGAGGTTAAAAATCTTCAGACAACAGCCAGTAAGTGGGCCTTGAGATGAGACTGTTGGTCAAATAAATCAATTTCAAGTCTGATTACATAGAATAGAGAGTTGCAATCACCTCAGTGGTCTATTTACAACAGAATTAGTTTGAACAAACTTGTAGCATTTTGATGAACTTTACCTTCAGGTCCCCTACAAAAGCTTTGCTTGGTTTCAGGCTTCCAGTCAGTGTTTTAAACTGCTCTCCTTGAGTGACGGAGCTGGTGATACACTATATCTGTTTTCTTAATGACACTAATTCCCATTTTCTTACTCCAGTTCTTTCTTGCTTCAGTCCACACGTATTACACATTGACGAAGCAGGAGGTATGAACATGGTTTAGGTGAGTGGCCAATAAGAAAAACTCATCCATATAATGCATTGGTGAAATCTTATTAAAATGTGCTCCCAAAGTGACTTTGAATGTCATGCGGGATGAAGTGGGCATAACGCATTCATCAGAGTGGCCTTGGTGGAGGATGATTTGAACGGGCATACAGTCTGGCTTTGGAAACAGGATTATATCCTTCCGAGGCAACCATCCTCCAGAGTGTTGACATTCAGGATGGTCGAGGACAGGCGTAAACAACACAAACATCGATATAGTTTTAATCGATCATGGGACTCCAAAGAGGAACACTGGAAAGAGGAGGAGCAGGTTGAGCACCAGTGACTGATGCTGGAGGAACAGGTGGTGCATGGAGACCTTCGGGGCTGACACACAAAAAAGCAATGCTGAGCCCACACTCATTTCCCCACAAGAGCGCTTGACTCATGCTGATCAATAAGATCATGAAGTGTAGCCACTGACTATATATCATACATAATTTGCCTGCTTGCGAACAGATTATTTTACTGAGGTGAACTGTGAATTCAAGCTACATGTGTGCATACGGGAGAACAAGTGTTTGAGTGTGTGTGCGTGTCTGTACTTGTGTGCATGCTCTTTAAAATTATATCTGAGTTCAAATATAACTAATGACATAACAATGATTTACAAAATAATAACAAACACAACCGGTAGCAGTGTGTCATAATATGTTCAATACAGCACTTCGTTTAGCTGATAATAAACTACGCTCCACACAGTCTGCTTATGATGACACGGATTGGACTGGAAGTGTGACCTTATTTTGGATATCCTTCCAATAAAATCTATGTTTAAAACACAACAAAATAAACAGTTAAAATTTCAGAAATATTAATAATAAAACACTAATGGAAACACTACTGCAATTCAAAACTTATAAAAAGATAAAAAGAGAAACACCTAGATGCCAAAAAGGAATAAAGCACTGCCTTTCAAAATGTGGTTATTATTACATTAAAATGTATTCTATTATACTTATTTCTACAGTATTTCCACGTTTAATGTAAAATATAATATAAATACTGCAAATAGCAATAAGTTGTGTTAAACCAGACTTGACTTTTAATTCTGGACTTGGACAGGATTTTGTAACTAAAAGACTTTCCAACCCTAACCGCCCTCTGGCATTCATTATTCAGCTATCATTAGAATTGATTTCGTTTTGGATGGTGAGGGGAACGGAGGTTGGGGGGTTGGGGGTGGGGGCAGAACAAGCCAAGACGATGCATGCTGGATCTCAGCCTCTACTATTATCCTGCTTTGTACTTCCTGACTGCAACCCGCCCACGGAGCAGCATTACAATACAGCTGCCATGTAAATAGTAGCCTATTTTCCACGGCTAATGACGTCCGAAAGTAGACAACACAATAGCTTCTGAAAGGTCAAAGCAGCATCAGCACCACCTTAATCACCGATGTGATTGCCTGATAATGGTTTATATTTTCCGCTCCCCTGAAAGCATTTATTTGTATGCAGCAAATGGACTCTGTGATGCAGAACAGACGGTTTTTTGTTTGTTTCTTTTGTAGTTGTTCAGAATTTTTGCAGTTGCAGAAATAAACAACATCCAACGCTTGTCTGTCCCGCCCCCCCCTTAACTGGGATGCTCAGCACATGACAGTCAATGTAAACACACAAAGGCGTTTTCAGCTGTAGTATTCACGTGGATTGCCTGGACGTGGTTTAGCCTAACCCTGCACTTGAAAGCAATTCACTTCCACGTGTTCCCTCTCACACCTCAAAAATTGTGTGTGTGCGTGAGTGTGAAGGCTACGGGGCTCCCACTCTGACCCAAAACATCTGCAAATTAACACACTTTTCGTGCTCTCTGCCCCAAACTGAATTGGGCGTTTTGGATTTTCCCTCTGTCGATTTCCTTTGAATTAAGGAATGTAAAAGTAAAGATACCGAAAAACCAACCTTTATGCATTCCCGAAACCTGTCTTTCAGTACAGTGAGTTCGTATATCTTTCCGAATTCCTCAACGGGGTTTTCAGGTCTTTTTCCTCCAGGTTTCTGGGAATCTGCCCGATGAAAAG
>NW_024041636.1:0-27920 GCF_014851395.1 Micropterus salmoides | reverse complement strand
CAACGCAGCTGAGGAGAGGCGTTCCTTAACTCATGGCTCAATATACATGTCGAGATAAGCATCAATAGCATGGTTTGGGCTTTTGTGTGTTTATCAACACATTTTAGGGAAAAATTTAAAGATGCCCACATGGTGAATAAAAGCCTGGATTGAATAGGTTTATGGGTGAGCAGGTTTTCCTTAATTTACTTAGTATCCATATAATGATCACTACAATCTGTCACGTTATTTATTCAATACAGATTATTTTCATTAGGACTTAATACTTACAATATAGTCTGAAATAACTTTTTTTGAAGTACTTTAATAATTTATGTCACAGACAGAATACTACCTTTATTAGAAAGGGCCAAGAATAAATTTTAAGTTTAAAACTGTGACAACAAAACAACACATTCAAGGAAGCCAACTTTGAGTTTTACATAAACCAGTCAGCTGTATGTTCAGTTCTGAGTGCCAGAACAGAAGTCACGTGAGTAGTTACATCGCTCAAGGTGATGTATTTGGTTCATCATGCCTCGCTGCCTCACTGACGTGCTCACTTGTTTATTTAATCATAAGAAACGACAGATGTTGCAAACCACTGTCCCTTGAGATGTTTCACACTTTAGCTAATTTTAGCTCATTTTCCATACCTGTCTGTGCAGCGATACACACATTCAGGGTGAGGTGCCCCTGCTGAGGGACAGTGTCAGTACTGGGGATCACACCAGCAACCTCACCTTCCAATTTAAACAACCTCTTTGTCTTTCAGTTATCGGGATAAAAAGGGATTAAGACAAAGATTAAAATGTACAATCAGACCTCTTTGTTACATATGGTTACATCCATGCAATTCCATGAGGAAATAGTCATGCATGCATTCCTCTTTCCCCTTCATCCCCATTAAATTAGCATTTTACCACTGGATCAATATACATAGAGCCAAGTTTCAAGGGGATCATTTTAAATTACATAAGGCTGAGCTGTCAGGCAACATAATGTAAACTGTGGCTCATCATTAAGGTACAGTACAGTATGCATGGATTATGCTTTGAACCTTATGTGCATTGCAGATATAGAAATAATACTGCATGATACACAAAGCCACAACAAAGAAGAGCAGATTTAAGTAGTCCTGCAGAGGAAGATGGGATGTGCTGTTCTATGTTTTGTAAACAAACAAAAAAAAGATTTACCTGTTATATGTTGACTTTTCCAGTTAAATATTGCCTTTACTCATATAATTAAAAAAACCTACCTTTACTTACTACCATTAAAACATAAAAAGCCAGTCTTCCATTTCTTAAATGTTTTATTACCCCCATCTGAGCAACTGAGGAATATGGGCTCACATGTCAAATTCCTTGTCACAGGATGATTTCATGCAGTTCTGACTAGATTATATTTAAGCATTTTCTACTCCTCATGTTGCTACAGCTCAGTCTTGTTTCTTTAACTTCCACAGAGTTTGCACTGACTGCCTCCTCAGATTCTTACACACAGAAACAGCCCACTGCATCTAGGAGTGTAGAGGCCCTGAGATGTGAGGCAGAACACTCATAATGTACTTTTTTTGAAATCCTGTGTGAGAGATGTAGCACCTCATTAACATCAAAATGGAGTTTGTTTTGTTTCACAAAGTAAACACTGTCTAATTAATTGCATTACGTAGAAGAATGGTTCTCAATGTGACAGAATAACAAACATATCTCTCTGAATGAATTCAAGCCTCGGGGGCAGGCACCTCCCTGATGGAAAGCTCCTCATGTTATGCTCACACTACCTGGTAGACAAAGAGTGTGTTAGTATTGACTCAGTCACGGTCGGTTTTATTCTGATTTAGAATCATAAGGAGGCATGTTTTGTCTTCTTTTACAGTAGCTGCCCTATTATCTTGCTGGGTCATTGCTCCTTACCTCTCCAGGAGGGCGCTAATAAAATTGCTATCTCTCCTGGCTTTTCCGCTGTGGAAATGAGTTTGAAAGCAATTTGGACATGTCACCCCCAGGAAAGAGTTGATATTGATTTGCCATGAACTACCACCGGGATATAAAGGAAAGGGGCAATTTATCTACAAATGAGAAAACTCAAAGAGAAATCACATTTTTCTAAATAGCTGACCTACTTTCTGTCATGCAAGCCTCTAGTGTCTCACGCTCCATCCGCACATTCGCGGGGCTCTGTTTTAGGCTCTTGCCCAAATGTCTGCTTGCTCCAAATGTTTGCATATTGAAGAGTATGTTTTACCATGCCAGCTGCTCTGTGTTGAAGTAAGACATGGACATCTGCCATTAGTTTTGTCTGAAGTAATTAGATGTGTGCGTTTATGTGTCTGAGCTGTCACGGTGCTCACTGACCTTTAATTTGCCATCAACACCCTTATGAGAGAGAAAGAGAGATAGAGTGAAGAAGATAGAAAGATAAAGTGTTCCAATGTACTCACCCTAACTCACCCCATCTCCTCTGTTTCATCCAGAATGACACATGGGGACAGCAGTACTCCTACGCACTTTTCAAAGCTATGAGCCACATGCTGTGTATTGGGTATGGCATGTACCCCCCTGTGGGCATGACAGACGTGTGGCTGACCATCCTCAGCATGATTGTGGGTGCTACCTGCTACGCCATGTTCGTGGGCCACGCCACCGCGCTAATCCAATCTCTAGACTCATCTCGACGGCAGTACCAGGAGAAGGTGAGTCAAGATGACGTGTTGCTGACAGCTGTGTTGTCTTGATGTACTCTGAAGAGAGGACACTGGTGGGAAGGTAGGATGCTGGCTCGACCTCAGCTTGAAGCCTGGTTTTAGTTCTTCCTATAATACAGTTCACCCTCAGAATCTAATTTCTTTGATGTTTGCGCAGCCACTAAACACACACTGACATCTAGGTATTGCAGTTCCATCATAACTCTTCCAAAGGGAAAACAAGCACCATCATCCTCTACAACAGGGGTTTGCAAAGGCTGACACTGTGGGCCCCTCGTCAGACAAATTTGAAACAATTGAGGTTTTTGCCATGAAACCATCCATATAGAAACAGGAACCCCAGCCGCCCCAGTGTACGTTAAGCCCTGACAGCTGGCTGTGAAGGCCGATGCTGTGTTCCACAGTGCCATGGCCTCTGTGGGCCCGGCGTGGGTGATAATGAGCTGAGCTGCGAGGCTGCCACATTGCCCACTGTCTGTGGCGAGGAGGAGATGGGAGAGGATGACCTCCAGGGATTGGAGGCAGAGGCTTGAGAGAATCCACCCGAATGAAAGAGGGAGAGTGGGAGTGAAAGAGAGCAGAGAAAGAGGAGAGGAACAGATTAGCTGATGCAATGGGTGTTCGTTGCTACATCTTCAAAAGGAGAAAAAGTGCACTGGATAAATTAACACCTCACACATCTAGGGCAGCATAACAAAGAGACTAGTTTTCCAGTAGATTCTCAACAGCTAACAAGGTGAAAAATCCAAATATTACAACATACAAGGAGGTATGTGACTAATGCTGCTGATGTGAGTAGCTGTTTAATAAGAGGGGAGCAAGCCATCTCCCATCTCAGCACTCTCCACTCGTCTGCTGCTCTGCTTTAAGAGATGTCTTGCTGCCAACTGAACAGCTGGCCTGTCTCAGCACCAGTCAGCATGTGCTACCAAAGACATTTGCTGCCGTTTCTAGGATCACCCCCTAAGGCGCCTTAAGAATCCCCCAGCCAGCTAAAAAGGCTCCCCTGTGCTCCCACAGCTACCCATGGTGCCTGCCTACCGAAAGGTTATTACTGCAGACTGCAATTAATTTTAAAGAGTGCGGATTCTCATTTATCTTTCCACATGCCTCGGTGATAAGGCACTCTCTGGGTGCACTGTCACTACGTGCTCATCTGGCTGTGGGAGCCAGATAGTAGTCATTTCTATTAAAATGTACTGTACCCATTCCTTCTTTCAGCTTATCAGGGTTAGGTCCTTCAAAGACATAAACCTTTTTGTCATTGGCCCTTGCATCCGTTGTGTGACAATGGGATCTGCTACTTGGAGATTTCACTCTGCTTTTTTGCGTGTTATACTAATACAATAATCCATGCACTCAAGAAGTGGACAATCCGTTGGTCAATCCCTAGAGTTTTGAGAAGGCTTGTGGCTGTTCTCAGATCGCTCTTGGGCTGCCATGACAGAGACAGCTGTTCCTGTCTTCTGGGACTCAGCCTGGAGAGAATTCTGCTAACTGAGACACCGCTAACACAGCAGCCGGCATCCAAACTATCAGCATACACCAAGCTATCTGTTAGTGATTCTATGCTGTCTCGTTAGTTAAAGTAAGGTGCAGCACATGCACAGTGTGAGGATGGTGATATGGCATTATTCTCTAACCCAAAGAAGCATATGGCAGGTAAAAATGAATGTTGGATGAAGGCACTTTACATAAAATAAAAATTGTTAAGTCCACTGCTTTGAAATATCACATAAAAACACTGTTCAAAGAAAAATGTGTCTTTACATCTGCATTTGCATATTATATGGTGGATACTTTAATTAATAGTACATGTGTTCATATTAATCTGTGTTGTCCTGTCAGGCACTTTTAAGAGTGTTATTAAACTCCCAAACTCAGTCTCAGAGTGGGTGCTCAAAGTACAAGGACACCAAGAAGCTTTTATTCTCATCAAAACAAGTGTACATTTGTAACACATCACATGAAAAAGGTTGTTTTTTAGTGTAGTGAAATTTAAAAGGAAATAAATACCTTTGTCTTTCAACTCTCAACGTGCAGCCCTGCCATAAAATGTATTTTTCATCTTGGTCCCACTGCCTTTGTTGGTTTCTGAACAACATCACAATGTGATGAAGACTCTCTTTTAATCTTTAGTTTAGTGTGCTGACTCAACACATGCCTAGCTGATGTTGTCTACAGACTGTGAAATATGACCAATTTCACTAATTAGTAAATGCTGAAAATGCCACCAGTCTCTTTTCCGTTGGCAAGCTGAAATGGATATCTGTAGTCTGCAGTTGGAATTTTTTGTGTTCAGAAGATTTGCCCATGTTGATATTATAAGATGTTGTCAGCAATACTACAAAACTGCATTATTTGCATACACCACCAGTCTGTGAAGTAACATGAATGGGAACTTACTTATCTGCAATGTAGACGCTATGCAGCACCATAAGTCACTAACATGTGTTGTGACAGTTGATCTTATTACACAGTAATTACACACTTGTGTTTGGCATTTGACCTGAGCCAGCTAGTAGGTAAGTAACACCCAATGGGCAACAACACAAATCCCCATCCTCTATTGCAGTTTGATGTACTTTTGGGGTGTTTGTTTGGTTGGAAATTTTAAGGCAAGTTTATCCCAAAGATTCACAACAATGGGAGTTTAAACTTTCAGCTAGGCTACTTGCAAAAAAACTGTGGTCTGCAACATTAAAGCCAGTTTACCCCACTGCGACTGGGCGAGACGATATATAACGTCTGTCAGCTACTTGTGGCACAGCTTCGTGCTGTCTTTACAGGAACAGGAAGTCAGAATATTATCTGTAAAATTTCATCCACATGGCGTTTACTGCCTGGAAAACTCTGGAAAATGGCTCTCTTTCTTGGTATTGCCACGGAAAAGTGTTTATGTCTGAGGAATACACCGTGAACTCCTTTTTTTCACAGTGGTTACACATTTACAAAAGGGATATTCCGCTGTTGGACTTCTCCTGAAAAAAACTTTGTCCATCGTCCAGCACCTGATACTAGTGTTATAGTACTCGAGACTGGTCTTGGTCTCAAGACCGGTCATAAGACCACTTTTTGATGGTCTTGGTCTCGTCTCGGACTCGACCGCATTTGTACTTGGTCTTGTCTCAGTCTTGGACATTGAGGATTCGGGATTTTATTTCAAGACCAGTCAAGTCCATAACTTTGGGAAGATCATTAAATTGCTTTTGCATTGTCTGATTTATTTGTAATCATCATCAACTTTGATTGGATGTAAAACGTATTGCTTCAAATGCAACCAATAACCCTAATTAAAATGTGTTGTTACCGTCAAAGACTGTCACCGCTCCCTGCAATTGCAATGCTTGCGTTGATTTCAGCACTTAGTGTTTGTATGTGGGTGTTTTAATGGGAATGTGGATCTTCAGAAGAAGTAGCTATGATCTTGTTCCACATTTTACTGTGTGTCATATAATGTGGCGAACCAGTCTTGGTCTTGACTCGGTCTCGCCCCCCCTCGGTCTTGGTCTCGACTTGGTCTCAGCCCCTAAAAGTCTTGGTCTTGTCTCGGTCTCGATAAACTCTGATCTCGGTCTTAACTTGGTCTCAGTTTGGGCGGTCTTGACTACAACACCACCTGATACGACACCAGCGAGTGCCGTGAAGTGGACGTACCTCGCAATATTCTACCTTGTCTCGTAATATTATGACTTTTTTTCTTGAAATCTCAGAGAACACAGAAATGTGGGAGGGATTCTGAATGTGCAGAAAGTTTTGAATGTGAGCAGAAAATCTGCTAAAACAGATGAGCTATTAAAATCCAGTCAATAAGTGAATTAAAATGAATTCATTTATCACTAAGGTGAAAATGAATTTGTGCTTTAAACAAATGTATAGAGGTTAAATCCACAAACAAAAGACACAAAAGTCGAGGGAAGAGTAAATCATGTGGATTAACACAGTAGGGATGATATTAAGTTTATCTACAGAAGAAACATATTTAAAAGAAGTAAAGAATGCCTGAGAGCTTTACTGCATTATATTCCATTCTATTATATTTTGAATTGTCACCTGTCACCTCAGTTTTGTGTTTCTCTTTATATAAAAAAATATAAAAAATTTCCACCATAAATTGGTACAGAAAAGGCAGAAATTGGAGCAGAAATTTTCACCAGAATGCAGAAAATTAAGTCTTTAATGCTCAAAATCTTCTGGGAGAGGAACATTTACTTAAATAGCTAAGTTCTTTTTGATGGGTTGCGGTAAGGGACCTGGATAATGGATAGGGGGGCGCTGGCCCAATAAAAGGTTGAGAGCCACTGCTCTATAGTCACAGTGGGACAGAGGGAAGTTACTGACTACTGTTTAGCTACTGAAAGAAGTCAACGAGCGGATCAGTGTTGAGTTGTGCAGCACCATCGCCACATTTAACTGCCTCGTGCTGGTTTTGATGCTACACAGGCTCTGCATTCATCCACTGTAAATAAGCTGTAAAAAGTAGAGCATGGAGCTCTCGTACAGATGGCTGTATGTCCAAGATGAGAGGCCATCTGTCCAGTTGGCATGCAGAGGTGATGTCAGGTAAGGGTTAAAAGTTAGATTGGAAACCAATCAGTGAAAAACCTCTTGGAAGAACTTTGAAGGAATCTTAGAAGTGTACATATGGGAAATTGTACCCACAATTCAAAGATGGTGAAAATTTTCATCAGAAAGCCTGAGCATAATCTTTTCTGAATAGAATTCTATTACAATGTCAGAAGCTAGCAAGCAGACATAAATGAGCTCTTAAATAGGAATCAGGCAGCTTGTTAACTGTTACACAAAGTAGAGGTCCCAACAATCACACTAAATGTTAGGGGTTCCCCTACTGAGATGAAAAAAAGCTTTCTTAGATTAATTTTCACCATGCTAAAAATATATGCCTGATGCCAGTCTTTTGCTGTGTGTAAACAGAGAATAATAAAACGTGCATTTTCTACCAGTTTGCGACTCAATTTGTTGCAGATGTATCTGACAGCTTGGCTTAGGTTTGGTCCATATCAGATCTTAATGGAAAAGAGAGAGAGGTTCAAATTGTACAGGTTGTAAGCTTTTCCTCAGCACGACCTTTTCTACTCAGTGACTCACATGTGCTAGAGGTGTAGAGATTTTAGTAACATTTTCAAGTAGTCATAGACATTGCCGTCTCTTTATCTGGACTCTGTACTCCCTGCTAGATAAGTTGAGTATATACCCATATCCCAAGACAAAATATTCACATTGCTTGTTTTGTCCAGACAATAGTCCAAAACCTGTCCAAAATATCTGAAAATATACAAAATTTACAATGATCATAAACAGAAAAAAGCAGCACATACTTTCACTTGACAACCTGAAACCATTTATCGTTTTGCCTTCAATAGACTTAAAGAAGTCATATTATGCTTTTTGGCCTTTTCCCTTTCCTTTATTGTGTTATATGTCTTTTTTGTGCATGTAATTGGTTTGCAATGTGAAAAGGCCTAGTCCACCCCAAAGGAAGTTACTATTTCTGACAGAAAACACTGCTCCTGAACTGCCTAAAAACAGCTCGATTGTAGTCCAGTCCTACTTTTTAACCTGTCATAATGCTTACCTAGCAGTTAGTGTGGCACGCCCTGAAAAACAGTGGTGGAGAAACACACTGAGCTGCAGCACACACAGTGACGAGCCGTCCACCCGCTGCCTCCCCTCACCCCCACCCCCCCTACCAAAAATTAGATTGTCTCCAGGCAGTCAAACACATAAAGTTGTTAATGTGATGTAGAGACAGTGCACAGTTAAAACGTTACGTATGAAAGATCATGTTACATCCCAGCTCACTAGGGGAAAGGGGACATACGCATAAACCAGATGTACTTGGTATGGTGGAAAAGTTATTTATTTACACAAAAGAGTTTACAAGATTTACACAACTAAAGTTGGGCAAGTGGGTGCTGCAAAAACATAAACACAATATAACAAAAAGAGATCCCTCCAAAACAGGGATTACTAACTCAAAAACCTCTCTATTTAGGGTGTCTCAAACAAAACACAGGGAGAGCAGCACCCCTAAACCTAATGTGTTAAACAAAGGAAAATCCTACGTGTAGAGTGAGTGTCAGTACTTACTCTAAAACCTAGCCCAACTCTGCAGACACATGGTTAAACACAAATTAATTATGTGTCTCTTAACAAAATAAACACTTACCTACTTCTCAGTAAGGAACTGAACTGCTGCAACAGGGTTACCAAGTCTTTAGCTAAACAGCTAACCCAAAGACTACTCTTAACAAAACAAACACTGGCTCTCAGTACCAGCAGCAGTAAAAAACACAAGCAGGCCACGGGGATCGCACAGCCTGCTTAGCATACTGGAAACACACACGAACAGTAACGAAATACAACGGCTGCTAACAGCGGCCGTAACAGATCAATTTGCTACAAATTAACAACTTAACACTCAGAAATGTTTGCTCCAGTCTAGGTTGCGAAGCTGGTTCAGAAACATGTTCAGCTGAACCAAAGCTGTGGTTGGCATGTCAGGACCCGCCCTACTCTGCTTCCGATTGGCTAGTAGTCCTTAACTAGGTACTGCACATGTGTATCTCCCAACAAAGACCTTAAAGAAGTGAGATGCTTCACTCGTTAGCTAAAACGGAGCATTCAACACACAGGGTGAAAAGAAGTGCTGCAGAAATGTGCAGTATGAAAAAATCATGGTGTTTTTTAAAAATGAAACCATGTAAACCTGTTCTGGTACAAGCCCTTAGTAACATTATGAACCTGCAAATGAGCATAATATGACTGATATGATATGATTAACTAAAGGACCATCATTGATATCTATTAGTAATGATATGACAAAAGACTTGATTAATTTTCTGATCTGCTAGGAATGACAGTAGCCACGTTTCCATCCAATTGTCAAGCGAATTTTAAGTGGACTATGGAAATGTCGCTAAAAAGCACGTTAGGTGTGTTTCCATAAACTGGTTTGGAGCGAATAAACCAGGTTACTGCAAGCGTAGTTACGTCAGTTGTTACACAAGGCTATATAAACAAGATGTATGGGTTGCAAACTAGAAACAAAACCAGTGGCATTGACTTGAGGACCATGGATCTGAGAAAAAGAGAGGTCCTCAGGAATGTGTTTCAAGTTATGACCAGCCATGTCTCCGCGCATTATGAGAATATCCAGCAAGACGCTGACAGCGGAAACAGTTGATCGGTCGTGGGTTACATGTTCACTACATCAAAACTTATTTGGCAAAAGTGTTTCCATCTCCCATTTAGTGCATTAACTCTTTTTCTACAAAGGCAAAAACCACCTCAAGCGAGCGTAAAAACTTTTTTGCAAGATTAAGGAAGTTTTTTAAGTTTGCCGTTTCCATCAACCTTTTCTAATGTGATACTTCAAAATGCACTTAAAAAACGTTGAAGGAAACACGGCTAGTGTTTTCTGTTTTCTTCTTCTCTGTCTGCTTTTGTTTTCTTTTATATCAGTAATTTTCTGTACCAACTATAACTGTCTCAGGAGGTTATAGAATATATTGATTGTACTCCTGTAGAATTACGCTGTAGTAAAGAATAGGTCTGTACTGTCATTTTTTGTATTTTACTGTAGTATAGACTCATGTGGTATGTATTAATAGTATTATTCAATAATTTGTCGGGAACAGTTATCCTCACATAGAACCCCAATATTACTCAGCTAGCAGTTCTGCTACACCAGAGTCAAAAATATTGTCAGCTGGAAAGGGTTAAGCTTTTGCCACATTCCCCCAAGGATTCTTCCCTCTTGTCTCAGACATGTTGAGAACCATTATCACACAAAGAGAATTACA
The DNA here is from genome assembly GCF_014851395.1 of Micropterus salmoides. Lineage (NCBI taxonomy): Eukaryota > Metazoa > Chordata > Actinopteri > Centrarchiformes > Centrarchidae > Micropterus > Micropterus salmoides. The sequence goes on along the minus strand of NW_024041636.1, from coordinate 17,405 downwards.
TCTCTTCAGATTGGGGGCACAAGATGGCTGCACTTGTGACTGTTCATACAGTGTATGCCTGCCACTCTCTGTTAGCTGCTGCTTATCTGTCACAATGGCCCTCTACAGTGGAAATGTATATAGTACAGCATCAACAATGATAGGGACACAAAAAAATGAGAGACCTCATTCATTTGAAGGTGACTTGTGATCCATGCTGTCTTACTTTTTAGAAGCTCTCTGATCTTTCTGAATAGTTCTCCTCTCAGGTTTTTTAACAGTGTATTATTAACATTATTCAGTGTGGGATAACTGAGTGATGTTCTGTTTGTTGTTGGTAGTTAATGATGAAATCAGGGATGCCCAGGAGGGACATGAGTAGCGTGTTGTGGCATGCCAATCCCAAATGGCTTGAGAAGGAAATGGCAATGGTGTGCTACAGTCCCTCCCCTCTAAATCTCTAATTAACACTTGGCAATTAAACATGGCTCTTTGGGGAATAGTTAATAAGAGGCCCAAAGCTTATTATTTGTGGGCAAAGAGGCTCTAGAGATCTTTTGTTCCCCTGCTTCAATCCCCCAATCTAGACTTTTGGAAATATAGTAAATATTCATCAGAGGAGGACTATACAGTATTTGAACTTCCATAGTTGTCCCTTTCTTTCCAAGAGGGAGAGAAATCGATTAATGCTGTCAGGAAACTAGTAAAACATGCAGTTTTAGTGTACTTCTTTAGAGCCCAGCCCCACCCTCCCCCATCATCCTGCGTGACTCCCCAGTTGCAACTGTGGACTCCTTCCACTTCCTGGGCACCATCATCTCCTAGGAACTCAAGTGGGAGCTGAACATCACCTCCATCACCAAGAAGGCCCAGCAGAGGATGTCCTTCCTGCAGCAGTTGAAGAAGTTAAGCCTGCCAAAGTCAATGATGGTGCACTTCTACACTGCCATCATTGAGTCCATCCTCACCTCCTCCACCACCATCTGGTACGCTGCTGCCACTGCCAGGGACAAAGGCAGGCTGCAGAGTATCATTCGCTCTGCAGAGAAGGTGATTGGCTGCAATCTTCCATCACTTCAGGAACTGTAAGCCTCCTGGACACAAACTGTTTCAGACTCTCACCTCTGGCTAGAGGCTGCGATCCATCAGGACCAAAACCTCTCGCCACAAAAACAGCTTCTACCCTTCTGCAGCTAGCCTCATTAACAAGGCCCAGGTCCCTCACTGATACTCCCCCCTTTCAAATAACGCAAATGTCTCTGCACATCTAAATTTTACTTCATTTCATATTATGCACAAACCTGGCACATTGCATATTTGTTGTTAACTAGGGGTGCTCCGATCGATCGGTCACCGATCATAATCGGCCGATAATGGCTTTTACTAGTTTGATCGGTGGTCTCTAAAAAGGCCGATAAGAAAAGCCGATCAGATGATGGAATACTCCCCAGTTTCAACGGCAGCTAAAATGTTTCACTACGCTGTGTGAGCGGTTTTCAAAGCTAGCTAGCACCAAAGGCATAAATGAGTATGCCTTTGGTGCTAGCTATCTTCTTTAATATAGACAGAGATCAACTCTGATACACAGCTGAAACGCTGCTGTGGACGGAGAAGATAGTTTTCGTTATAAAAGTGTTTTAAAAACGTAGCAGTGTGGATGTAGCCTCACATTACCCCACTCCTCTCTCTACTCCTCTCATGTCAAACCTCCCGTTTTCCCCCGAGATTCTCCCATATTTTTCCGTTCTCACCCGGTATCCATCCGTTAAATGTTTCCCTGTAAATCTCCCGTATTTTTAACCTTTATAAAGTCAAATAAAAACCTTCTGGCCGTATTTAAAGTGTTTGCTACTCTCCCGCTGGTAAAGTCGGTGGCAGCATGTAAAATATGTAGACTGTGCTTCCTGCACAAGGATTAAAAATGAAAACAATCCACTGAAATGATATAAGGCCTATAGCCTACTAATGGCAAACCATATGTAATTATAATGAATATAGTAGCCTATGTAATATTAACAATTGACTGTATAATATGGAATTTACATTGTAGCCTATTTTTATTTATTTAAAATTTCCTTATTTTCAAATCTCACTGAAGGCAGTTATGACTCCTCTCTGTAGCCCTTCTCCCTCTCTCCGCTCCTCTCTCCCCCCTAAAACCCACAGAACCTGCCTGAGCTTTCCAGAACAAAAAGCAGCTACTTCAGAGTTTATCATCGACTCATGACGCCTGTGTTCCTTTATCTCCTAAATATTTTGGCTACAGCCTTTTTTGTTGCAGTTTTTATGGTTGTAGTAAATTTATAAAGATGCTGATATACAGTATACTGTATAATGCTACATGATAAATAAAAGGCTCCAAATAGACCCAGTGATCGATGATCAGTATCGGCCGATACTGCTTTCAGCAATCGGTGATCAGCCCAAAAAATCCTGATCAGAGCACCTCTATTGTTAACTGTTAATCATTGTTGTTCTATATTTTTATATTTTATCAAATTTATATATTTATGTTCACAATATTCTCTTCCGTTGCAATATGTCTACACAACACAAATCGGAGTAATGCACATGTAAATATCTGCATCAGATCTCACATTGTTCCTTCTCTTAAAATAGTTGTATTATTTTTCTCTATTCCTTTGTTATTCTTATATAACTTGCATTTGTTTACTCCATATTTATATTTTTCTACATTTATTTATGTCAACTGTATGTTTGTCTGCGTGTAGCACCTTATCACCAAAGCAAAATCCTCACATGTATAAAACACTACTTGGCAATAAAGCTCCTTCTGATTCTGACTCTGATTCCTAATTTAGGCTAAATATTTACCTGGTGATCTCTGTGTTGATTTTGAAAACCTTAAAAAAACTTTTATGAAAAAGATGTAGGTTTCATCCAACAATAGCAATAATTTTGTGCCGCCTTTTAGAGGTTAAGTTATGATTTCCCCATACAATTAACCCAAGGGCACAACTGTCAACAAGTGGAAGAGTTTAAGTCTGAAATTCTGCCTTACAGTAAGAGCCGTTCTCATTAGTTGGGATCTGACTGATTGCATTAATCTAAACCCTGTTACATTCCCTTTTCCTCTCTGTCTGCCGCACAACTTTCACAGCTGAGTCAAGGACTGTTGACATGCCCCAGAGGTACTCAGTGAAATACCCGCACTTTGAGTGTATAACCAAAACCAATCAACAGTGTCAATATACAGAACTGTATATTTGCTGCCATGGCAAATGTATGTTTACTGCAGCTTTTGCAATGTTCCTGTGAAGATTGTCATCTTACATATGTCCATAATTTTATTAGATATAACATAGCAACATGGTGTTTGTTAAGAGTAAGGCAACGTCCTTGCTTGAGTAGGTTAAGATGCACCATATTGACCATTAACCTGTCACAACCTCTTAACTAACTAAATATGACCTAATTATATTACTAAATAATTAAGGTTAGGCTAGGTTAGCCTGCAGATGTTTGGTATTTTAATGGCCATTCCCACTCATGGTTATTCTGTAATTTTAGGTGTAAATTAAAATGTGTTTTAAGGATCCTAGAAGAGTTTATAGAAGTACTGAAGAAGCATATATTACAGACGTTTTGCAACGAAAAGAAGAGTCTACATCCCTGCTAGCAGCTCTGTGATCCTGTAAGTTGGCACAGATGTGCTTTCATTTCATTTCATTTATTTATTTAAGGACAGTGCACATTAATCAACATTTCTGTAAATGTGCCAGTGTTAGCCAGCAGGCTAATTTTCAACTGTAGTCCATTGGCAAGATGTTATACTAGGCACATAATAATAATAATAATTTAAGCTAAATGCTAACAATGCTAGAAACTTTGATGCAGTTTCACACAGATAGAACATGTATGTAACTGATGCTTCCAAAGTTAGTAAGTATATATATATGTATATATAGTGGAATTATTGCATATTATGAAACCACCTGTCTCATCATAGATCATAATAAGATTAATATTAATAATAACTTACTATAGTATATGGTATAAACGGGTGTCGCTGAGTGCTACTGACAGTCCTGAATTCAATATGGTGGTGGTGTTCATTTCTCTGTTGCTTATTTTTCATGCTTACATTTGTGGGTGCAAATATTTAAGACTCCGGTTAGCCTTTATAATATGACCCATACTTTGCCATTTGACTATGCAATGCAAGGTTAGGGTTAAGAGAAGGAGACAGAAAACAGTGGGGAAAAATAAGTGTTTAGAAAGTATAATTAAGTAGCTGACATGTCTTTTGGGAAATGAATTATACATTTTTTATTTGGTAAAATTTGCATCTGTTGGAGGGCTGCATGAGAGAAAAGGGAATTGGAAAAAAATATTATGAGCATAATAAAAGAGAAGAGGGACAGAAGGAAAAAGAAAAGTATGAATGGGATTCAGACCAATGAATGGCAATGTGGAGAAAGATCAAAAGTGAGAAAGAGAGGGAAAGGATTTGTGAAATTAAATAGTATGAAGATGCACTTCTGTATAGCTACAGTATCTCACAACGTAAATATATTTGATCATATCTTTTCATGTGACAACAATGAAGAAATGACACTTTGCTACAATGTAAAGTAGTGAGTGTACAGTTTGTATAACAGTGTAAATTTACTATCCCCTCAAACTAACACATCGCACATCCAAATTGGGCCCAATCAGCCATTTTCCCTCCCTGGTGTCATGTGACTCGTTAGTGTTACTAGGTCTCAGGTGTGAGTGGGGAGCAGGTGTGTTAAATTTGGTGTTGTTGCTCCCTCATACTAGTCTATGGAAGTTCAACATGGCACCTCATGGCAAAGAACTCACTGAGGATCTGGAAAAAAAATTGTTGCTCTACATAAAGATGGCCTGGGCAATATGAAGATTGACAAGACCCTGAAACTGAGCTGCAGCATGGTGGGCAAGACCATACAGCGGTTCAACAGGACAGGTTCCACCCAGAACAGGCCTCGCTATGGTCGACCAAAGAAGTTGGGTGCACGTGCTCAGCGTCAGATCCAGAGGTTGTCTGGGAAATAGAGGTATGAGTGCTGCCAGTATTGCTGCAGAGGTTAAAGGGGTGGGGCGTCAGCCTGTCAGTGCTCAGACCATACGCCGCACACTGCATCAAATTGGTCTGCATGGCTATTGTCCCAGAAGGAAACCTCTTCTAAAGATGATGCACAAGAAAGCCCGCAAACAGTTTCCTGAAGACAAGCAGACTAAGGACATGGATTACTGGAACTATGTCCTGTGGTCTGATGAGACCAAGATAAACTTATTTCATTCAGATCAAGCGTGTGTGGCGTGTGGTCAGTCAAGCATGCTACATGAGTGCTGCTGGCACTGGGGCTGTAATTGAGGGAACCATGAATGCCAACATGTACACGATAACAACCCCAAACTGACCTCCAAGACGACCACTGCCTTGCTGAAGAAGCTGAGGGTAAAGGTGATGGACTGGCCAAGCATGTCTCCACACCTAAACTCTGTTGAGCATCTGTGGGGCATCCTCAAGCAGAAGGTGGAGGAGCGCAAAGTCTCTAACATCCACCAGCTCTGTGATGTCATCATGGAGGAGTGGAAGAGGATGTCAGTGGCAACCTGTGAAGCTCTGGTGGACTGGTGTGTTTCTAGGTGGAAAATAATGGTGGCCACACAAAATATTAACAATTTGGACATTTTGACTTAGGGGTGTACTCACATTTGTTGCCAGCGGTTTAGACATTAATGATTGTGTGATATGTTATTTTGAGGGGACAGCAAATTTACACTTTGCTGTACACTCACTACTTTACATTGTAGCAAAGTAAAATATAATCAAATATTTACAAAAATGTGAGGGGTTTAGTCACTTTTGTGAGATACTATATATTGCCATTATATATATGCCACTATATTTATGCCCCTGCAAAGCATTTTGAATTGCCTTGTGTCTGAATGCTGCTATATAACTAAAGTTGCCATGCTTTGCCTTGCCTTAAAACCACAAAAGCTGAATGAAAGTTTCTGTCCGTTGAATGTGAAAATATAGCCAGGAGCGACTGAAAGGAAACAGCTAGCCTGACTGTCCAAATGTATCAAAATCTGCCTACCAGCACCTCCAAAGCTCACTACCTTATTTATTGTTTGCTTATTCTGAACAAACACCAAAGTGTAAAAATTGTATGGTGGGCTAAACAATGGGTATGTAACTATTTTTTCGCAGTAACATCTGGAATCTTGTCGCCACTGTGAGGTTTGCTGATTACCTGGCAGGTCACTAAATGGATTTTGTTACCTTTAGCTGTTTCCCCCGGTGCAAAGCTAAGCTAACCAGCTGCTTGTGGTTACCGTTCAGATATAAAAGTTGTATCCAACGAATTGGCATATTTCCCAAAATGTCGAATTTCTTTCATGCCTTAAGTACAAAAGAAAGAAAGAATCAATCCTATGGTTCTCATCAGCTATTCTTACATTTTGAACAGCCTGCAGTCTTAACCCCCTGGTTTTCAGAGTGCAGTGAGGGAGGCTGATGGTGGAATGATTACCTCCTTCATGCTGACTATTATTTGATTTAGCCAAGTAGAGCAGAAGAGCAGGGATCTTCTTGGTGGCAGTGTGATGACGGCTGTGCAGCAATAAGATAATTTCCTGTCACAGGGGGTGTTATCAGCCCATCACAGCATCAGGAGAGTGCCGCCCCTCATGGTCGGTGTCTTTACATCCTTGTCAGCTCCTCCTCTGAGACTCAACAGTGATTAATATGAAATGCCTTTGAGTGAGACACTGAGCTAATGTACGTAGTACAGTTCTACTCATCACAGTCTAAAAGCATAGGACATTATCTTGCGTGTGTTCACTTGACTAATGCCCTTTCATGCTAGAAGAATCAAATTGTAACATACTGCAAAGCTGAGGATAAACGGCTGTATTACATGTTGACAGTGTTTGTTTTGGGGGTTTTTTATGGAAAAAAGGGTTGGATGACATTATGAAGGAGATGATAATCCATGCCTTTGAAACAGAGCGCCATGCTGTGGCATGTCTAATGCAGGAGACATAAAGACGTTAGACCAGATGCAAAATGTGGGTTACACCTGTCATCTTCACATGCAGACAAGCCATCTTTGCTGCAATACTCAGCAGCCAATGGGACTTCAGCTGGGGATGTCTGCCATTGTTTTCTAGAGCTTCTAGAGTAGCAGAGCAAAAGTTCTTCTCTGTGCTAGGTCTCTATTTCATCATCAGATAAGTAAATGCTCAATTTTATGCCAAAGGGATTGTGGGGATAAAGACTCAAACCCTCACGCCATGACAGAGCTCATCCATCTCCTCACAGATGCACAGAGACTGGAAATCTAACAGCTTCTTTCCACATCTTGCTTGTGCATGTACTTCATTTTCCAGGTCACTTTACACAGCATCAACACATATAAATTGCCAAATAATTTACGTGACATTTCTAAAAGAAATATTTTTAAGTGTATAAAATGATCAATTTCTCACAGTATAATAATTCTATGTATCTGCCTTATCTGCAGCATTTCTTGTTGTGTATGCATTTGTTTTCAAAAGCACATAATATACCCTTCCACTTGCAGAGGTGCATATGCATTGTAGGGTTTATGATAAATTTTATGCAGCTAACAATACATTACAAATCATGATTACAAGATGGGGCATGTAACAGTTTGTAAGTACGTGGTCACAGACAAGGGAGCTGTATCATCGATATGCACAGACTGACTCCAGACTGTTTTCTTTGTCTGTGAGTGACTCAAAAGGCTCTGCTGAAACACAGACAAACTAAAATCCATCTAAATTTGGCAAAGAGGGGATCACAGGAGAGAAACAACAGCAGAACACTGCAGAACTGAGCATTGTAGAGGAGGCTGCATAAAGAAGGATTACAAATACAGCAGGGTGTCAGTGCAAGGTTAGATGATGTTACCTACAGATGTCGTTATATCTTAGTTTAGTCTGCCTACATGTTTTGTAGTACTGGATTCTAACCATAGTATGTCTTTCATTCCAGCTCCATTCAAATCACCTGATTTTTAGGAAGCCTGACAGCTTTTCTGCTTTCACAAAAAACAACCTGACTTGAATGAGACAGCTGTCCTTATTTACTGTGCTATATTTCCAAAAGATTGGCCTTTTGATGATCTCCTCCAAGATTAATGGTGACTAGAGTATTAGAGCCGGATAACAAAGAGGGAGACATCTGAGGTCAGCCATGTTGTTGAGTGGTAAAGCTGTTGGCAGCATAGAAATGATGAAAGAGCACCCCCAACGTCTCCTTATGAATGGTTCATTTATTTTCTTCTTTTTATTTGCTTTGACTGAGGGTCAAGGATTCTAGCCGTTATCATTCCAGAGTGCTTCCACTGGGCTGCACCTCTGCTTCCTATACTGTAGAACAGGGGTTGGCAAATAAGTCTGGCATTGGGCCAATTTTTTTTCAAGCCGTTACATGGCTTGCCAGAACATAGTCAACAAACATCGCTATAATGACTTATGCATATATTTATAACACGATATAATGCGTTTATAAGACATTATAACAGTTGTTATAATCACTTACAAAGATGCATTAGGCGCTATAGCAAAGTTCATAATGTATTATGACCTTTTGATTTAACATTTTATAACTAATAGTAATAACAGTTTATATCAATGTACGCCAAGAATCTCCAACCATGTTCCATAGTACATTATAACCATCGACTCTGCCTCGTGATAAATACACTTTTGTCACAATTTAGAATTAGTGCTATAAAATGGAATAATAGCTCATAGTAATGTTTAATTTTATATAGCATGTCTTAGCATGTCAAGAGATTCCCACCCCTACTGCCCAACCATTATTCCTATTCAATAACTTTTAAATGTCCTTTAATACGTTTTGTGAAGCGGTTGTCTCCAATTGTCCACTGCATCTGTTAGGACCTGTCCATAGGCTCGCCATTCATCTGCGCCTCTTCTTACATGATGTAATATGGTTGGCAACAGGTCTTCTCTTGAGTGATCTTTCACCACCCCGAGAAGGAGTTTCCTTGATGTAATTAAGTTGTGTTTTTGTTCTAAACTGAAAAATGTTCAAAATTCATACAGATTTTTCATAAAGTGAAGAAACATAAATAAATAAAATTTTCCTGCGCAAAATGTGTGTCACTTTACTTAAAGAGGTGGTATTATGCTCATTTTCAGGTTCAAAATCTTAATTAGGGGTTGTACCAGAACAGGTTTACATGATTTAATTTTCAAAAAACACCATATTTTTCTGTGTTCTCTGCACATTGCTGCAGCTCCTCTTTTCACCCTATGTGTTGTACGCTCCGCTCTTGAGCTACAGATCTTACTTCTGAATTACTGAGAGTTGCACATGCGCAGTTCCCAGGTAAGGACTACTAGCCAATCAGAAGCAGAGAAGGGCGGGTCGTAAGAAACAAGGTAGTGTGATCCAAATCAAAGCCGCTTCACCATAACCTAGCAGATGGTATAAGTTACTCTCAAGTCCACAACCACACAACATCATTGTTCCACATCTTACCATCAGGACTAAACTTTGAACTGTTGCCGGTGTTGTGACGATCTATGCTGCCTTGCCGAAAAATGCAACCATAGCGCAAATCGATAAACTCGACTACTCGGTCCTGCTCCGTTTTCCATTGCAGACAGTACCCAGAGATAGTACGTAGCTTGTCGTCATAGCCACGCCACACACAACTGCTGCAACGTAATGTTCAATGCGACACACACACCAGCTCTTAAAATATATCTACGGTTAAAACGTTTCAACATTCCTCAGAATGTAAAGACATATAAGCGGTATGAAAGCCTTCCAGCTGTGTTTTCCTCTGCCGTTGTTGCTGCAGCGGTCTGTGTGACGGCGGGAGCAGAGGGCTCTGTGAGCGGGCGGCTGGCCGGCCTCACACGCACCTCCCGCGGGTTGGCACAGGCTTCCCCCGCAGCCACTTGCGGAGCTCCTCAACTCCTCCTCAAAACTGTAAAACTTTCTGTTGCTGGCCTCCGTCGGCGCACGCAATGGTGATGTAGTGAATAGTGAATATTCTCTCTGACCAAACAACAGTCTGTCATGTTTTCACATTACATTTTAGTATCCCTCAGCTCGCTTGGAACCTCGACACAGGTGAGGTGATATGAAAAAAACTAACCTGGAAGCAGGTACAGGTGCAACATTTCTACAACGGAAAACCAAACAAAGGCGAGTTGAGCCAAAGGGCCTCCGCTCAGACTAGCTTGGTTTGAGGGCGTGCCTGACCCCACTAGCCGCTTGGCAAGCTTTATGACGCGTTTTCATTGTGACGTCATAAGTAAAGGAAGTGAAGGGCTGGACTACAAAGGAGCTGTTTTCAAGCGGTTCAGAGCAGAGCTTTCTGTGGGAGATGGGAACTCCCTTCGGGCTGGACTGGGCTTTTTCACTTTGCAAACCTGTTACATGCACAGAAAAGATATTTAACTCAATAAATGAGAGGGAAAAAGCCAAAAAGCACAATACCACCTCTTTAAAGCAAACAATTACGTGTTATAAGGTCTTATAATTAGTTCATGTGGTATTGTGTCCACCTGTAGTATATTATGTAGGGATGGACATTTTCACACTTTACTTAAAGCAAACAAAGAAATACTATATAACATTAAACATTACTATAAGCTATTATTCCATTTTATATCACTAATTCTAAAATGTGAGTAAAGTGTATTTATAACCATAGACTGTATATAAAAAGTTTATAACGAGGCAGAGTCGATGGTTATAATGTACTATGGAACATGGTTGGATAATACGTTATGAACTTTGCTATAGCGCCTAATGCATGTTTGTAAGTGATTATAACAACTGTTATAATGTCTTATGGACGCATTATATCGTGTTATAAATATATGCATAAGTTATTATAGCGATGACCTTCATAGAAAGTGTTACCAAATTTTTTTAAAATCCTTGGATTCATGTGAGCATGTTTAGCTCAGACTACTGACTGAGCTAAACATGCTCACATGAATCCAAGGATTACAGTTCTCCCGATGGGAGGGTTGAACGATCGATTCCAAATAATCTAAACAAACACACATGACACTTTTGCTCATGCTTACAATAAAGCATGTGCTGCAGTGATGTGTGCGCGTCCCGGCATTTGATCCGCATTCATAAACCTATGGATGCTTATTTTCATTTCCCTGAGGAAATTCAGGGGAATCCAATCACACGTTTACTGACGGCTTTTTCAGAGGTGTGTAAAGCAGGCCAGAGACTCGATAAATAAACTCGACATAAAGCATTGCTGCAAAAAAATATTCTCGCACATTTATTTTGGAGGCACAATCACTTAAGAGGAAGTGATTGTGTGTCATGACTGAGATCTATTTCAGCACCAGCCGCTATAAATTTATTTATTTTTCTGCTATCAAAGCAATCTGTCCGCAGGACAGATATTATACCATATTATACTCCCATATACAGTATAAACAGGCATTATCATTATCATGCCTATAATGCCTGTTTATACTGTATATGGGAGTGTAGTGTTGACATTAGTAACTAACAAAGCCCTGTGGCTCCTCAAACACCACATACACAAAAACACCTAACGGTGAATTTACTGTATGTTTTACAGTGAAGACTGTGTGTGTCAGTATTCTCCAGCAGCATGACACATCAATAAATCAGAGCTTGAGCATCATACATTTTTTTGCATTCGTTTTTTTTTTATTTCGTTTTAGTGGCTTTGGTATTTTTGCAGAATTATATTATATAATAATTGGCATGTCTAATGCATATGATAATTATAGTATAGTATGTAGTAGTAGTTAGTAGTGTAGTAGTTTTAATGTACTGTATGTAACACCTTTGTATGTATACAAAAATTTGAAATAAGTATTTCTATTTAATTTTGTTGGTTTTAAGTATTAGTTTGTTGTGTGCATACATAGAAACATATAATTGTGCACACACATACAGTACATAATCATGCATTCACACACCATCAGTGTCTGTAGCACCTTTTTCTTTCATCTGTGGTTTCCTTGTTTCCCCTGCTGTTTCTCTCTTGTCACTGGTTTAAAGGAGCTAGCTATATGTAAGAATTTATTTTCAAAACTAAAAAAAACTAAAATTATGAACAGAACGTGAAGCACTCACAGTTATGACATTGTCATGTCATGACATCTATGTATTGTGGTCACCTGCCCAGTTTTCCAAACTCCCTGTCCAGGCAGAGTCAGCTGACTGAGCTAATTAGCTAACAGCTGCTCCAGTTGAATAAAGCTTTACTCTGAAAATGTTTCAGTGGCAATCCAGATCCAGATTATCCAGCCAGCATGGCTCAACACTTCTCGACAATGATCACACTCTCAGTTCTCCAATATCTTTAGAGAAGCAGTATGCTAGTGAAAATGATTTAATGTGCTTCCAACAAATATGGAGTTAGTATATTATGTCACATTGCTTTTTGTCTTTCAAGAGACACAGACTGTAAGAGGTATGACCAAACACAGGAAAAGCTCTATCTTGTTGGGTGTTACCTTTAAGAGCCAGGATAGCCTTAATGTATCCGTCTCCATTTCCTTGTGTGTCTGACCTCGGTGCCAGCTGTTCCCTGTGGCTGTGTATTTGTGCTACAGCACTATGGCCTTTGAGTAACCTGATTGTTGTGTGTCCCTGCAGTACAAACAGGTGGAGCAGTACATGTCCTTCCACAAGCTGCCAGCAGATATGAGGCAGAGAATCCACGACTACTACGAGCACCGTTACCAGGGCAAGATGTTTGACGAGGAGAGCATCCTTGGAGAGCTGAATGAGCCGCTCCGAGAGGTGAGATGAGTGTTCCTGTCTGTGGTTAGAATCTCCTGCGCATGCGGCTGTGATGCATCCAAAAGCTTGTGCACGGCTTGACATTTCCCTCAGTTCAGTTTTTTTTCTTCAGGCCAAATCCAAACAAGAGTAAAACTGAGAGGAGCTCAGAAAAACAAAACAAAAAGCACAGCTGACATTTTTCATGTTGTTACTCTAATATTCCTCTTGTCTGAAATTGTGACAGGTCAATGCATTCTGTAAAGCACCAGCTCTTTTCTGCTGTTCTTGCTGACCACTTTCTCTCTGTGTTTGCACAGGAAATCATCAACTTTAACTGTCGAAAGCTGGTGGCATCCATGCCTCTGTTTGCCAACGCCGACCCCAACTTTGTCACCTCCATGCTCACCAAACTGAGGTTTGAGGTGTTCCAGCCTGGAGATTATATCATCAGGGAGGGCACCATCGGCAAAAAAATGTACTTCATACAGCATGGGGTTGTCAGCGTACTAACCAAAGGCAATAAAGAGACCAAGCTTTCAGATGGTTCCTACTTTGGAGGTAAGACGAGCTGGTGCTTCACCAGAATCACAAACTCAAAGGTCACATACGCACACATGTTACTGTGGAGCTTAAATCTGCTCTGTTTTAATATTAATAATGCTTAATAGTTTACATGGTAAATAGTCCTTTTGCACCTTAACAGCTTGGCTTGGGTTTGAATTTTGATATGTTAGACAACAGCATTTGGATATTGCAATTCTGGCTCTGATATTCACTCGTCGTGAGCATGAAGTGGTATGTTGTGAAGTGCTTTTCACCTCACTTAAAATTCTGCTTCATGGTTTATGCAGGACTTTTCCCTTAATTCACACCATGAGCTGTCTCTTAAATGTAGGGCAAACCCAAATTAAGAAAACAGTACTTGCTGCACAAATTAAGAAATATGCATTTAAAGGTCAGAGGATTCAGGAAGCTATGAAATTACATACTATATGAATGCTCAAGACTTGTGTGATAACCCAGAGTTGTTATGTACTTAACTCGTGTTATGTTCTTAATCAGGGTCAGATAATGCGTTGGCCTCCCATGGTCCCATAGAGCCTGTGACACATGTAGGAGACAATGCTGCCGTACTGTCCTCACCAAATACCAATTAATTTGCCCAGTGACAGCGTATCATTTAGACTACACTGTTAAGTAATGAGAAATGGTGGCAGAGCATTTAACAGCACATGACCTGCCTGTGGAAGTTTAATTACGCCTTGCCTGCTCAAGTCCATCTCCATGCCCTCTCTCCAGGGGGTTCCAGAGAAATAATGAAAGGATGGCAGGCAATCTATCTCCACACATGCCAAAACTAATCAACATTTTAGACAACATGGCCCCAGCTCTCTCTAGGGCCATGTTGTCTCAAATGTTGTCCAAAATGTTCCCTCCTTCGGTCCCCTCTCAAAGAGAGGTTCAGTGAGCTTACAGGCTTGTTTCTAGCACATCCATCGTGGTAACGGCACAGTTTGTGTGACTGCTTGGGCATTCTGCCGCTCAAAGACACTGAACTGAGTGTACTCTTGACGACAATGTCATCTAAATGCATTAGAGTGAATGCATTTTATCTCCCTTAGTAAACTGAGTAAACATGAGTAGTGAAACCCACAGAAGTCCAAATGCACTGGTTTTGGAACAGAAACTGGCTTTATCGTTTTAACCTTAAGCCTTGCATCTGTAATTATTTTCCCCTTTTGCGCATTAAAGGCACAAGGCTTTTGACTCCATTATCATGTGACTATTCCTGGCTACTTCTCTGGGGGGGGGTAAGGTGGGGGCTAGTGAGGTAAGCCTAGAGCCACTGGGAGTTTGTTACCAAACACGAGTTAGTCATTCATGAAATTAATTGGTGCAGGATCAGCACAGGGAGTATGTGGCACATGTGCATCTCAGAGAGGCTGTCAGTATCAGCAAGTAGGAAGACAAAAGTTTTTGTTAAATATATATAAGTGCAGAATACGAGACCTGTTCCACATGGATTGCTAGGTTTAGACTCTCTATCGTGCACGTGGATGTGTGAGCATGAGAATGAAGAGCAGCGGCCGTCCAGTCGTCAAACACAGCATGCTCCAGTTTTCCGTACAACAAATGACATGCGTATATGCTCATCAACATCTCAGCAAACTCGTAACGCTTTCATTCATAGACAACCTGAATTATTTACACAATTATATACTCAGCAGTCTGCTCCAGTTTGTTAGCTGTTGGATTAGCTCGAGCCAGAGAGCCTAAAGTCTAAAGTGGACACGACATGTCCTGGATGGGAGCGTCGGCTGGGCACACAGCGATCCAGTGGAGAAGGGAAATGTAATGTGACTGCAGTACTAACGCCAAGGGACACATGGATCACTGCCAAGCCCGCTCTCTGGATGCTACTCTGGGCTCAGAAAGAAAAACATGCACCCTCCACCCCCGCCTCCACTTCCCTCTTTCTCTCCTTATAGTTCAGTATTGAAACACTTATCTGAACAGCATCTCCGCTGCCCTCTCAGTGCCCAGACAGAGCAGGTTATTGTGTTGTTATAGTTCATCCTTTGTTGCCTGCAGTAATTGATGTGTTGCCAGTGAAGACTGAGCCTCTCTCTTGGTTGGAGTAGAGCTCAGTGACCTTGTGGTGGCCCTGCATGCCAGTCAGAGGTGCTTATCAAAAGCTGCCTTTGATTGGACCTCTAAGATGGCTCACTTTGCCTCTGAGTGAGTGGCTTGTAGCAGTTCTGTGAGTGGAGGGTGAAAAAAGACATAATCAGAGAGTGGGAGGGGGTTGAGTAGGGGTGTAAGTTGACTGCACAGTTTGCAATCTCCTGTGTCATCCTTTTGGCTTTACTTAGTCTCTGACTGGTTTTCTGTGAGTGGTGCTCTCTTATAAGTCTTGGGTTAAGGAAATAATACTTTTCCCATCCCCAACATTATTTCACTTTCTTATGCCTTTTTCCCCCCTCTCTGAGCTCAGACTGGCTGTGCTATAGAGCTGCCAAATGGCTACCTTGACTGAGTGAGTCAGTGAGAGCAGCTGGCAGCAGCAAAGGCCCAGGTAATCTCCCGGCCCTTAACCCAGTTAACACCCCTGCACCTCTTATTCTGGAGAAGCATCAGCTGAAGCATCAGCTCGAGACACTTCAGCAGTTGACTGAGAGACAGAATTGGGGGTATGATGATATATAGAGTAGTCTTATATAATATGACATGGGAAACAGGATGGGTTGATGTACACCTGCTATGATGTTTTTTTGATACAACATATGATGTGATACGACAATATAATAGAGACATTGTTGGGCTGCATCATCCATGCACTGAGGGTGCATTTGACTGGATAGGGAATATGCTGTGATGCCACATAATACACAACATAAAAACACAAGTACATAGGTGTTTTGGATAGGTCAAGGGCATCACACAATAAATGAATTGCATACAACAGGAGGATAATTTATCACAATGGTTCCTTTTATTGGCCAGAGTGATACTTTTAGTAGCAATGACTGTACCAGCATCCAACTATGTCGCCATCATCAGCTGTGTTCTCTGATAAACACAGGAAATGAGAGACTCTCTGACAATGATTTTCATTAGTACTGTCTGTCAAACATGAAACTATGAATCTGTTTTAGAAAACCAAAGTCAACATTGCACACATAATTCAAATTTAGCTTTGAGCAATTTTGGAGAGAGCTATTATTATTGGGATTTGTTTTACTTTTGTCAACTAAAAAGACTTAATTTCAAGTCTAATTTTCAAATAATGATCAGTTGTGAAGCTTTTTTCAACAAACACAGTGGTGCTTTGAGTTTAAATGCTAATGTCAGCATGCCAACAGGCTCACAATAACATTGCTAACATGCTGATGTGTGCAGGTATAATATTAACCGTGTTCACCATGTTAGTTTTGCATGTTAGCATTCTAACATTTGCTAATTAGCTCTGAATGAATGTCATTATTTTATTTATTTTGCAGTTATTTAGTCATAAACCAAGATATTGGACAAAATTTAATTTCGACCTGATGGTGGCTCTAGATTAAAAGTTAAAGGATAATGTTTTTTAAACCTGGCCTCTGGGGACCAAATGTCTGTAAAAACTGTGATACATCATCCAATAGTTTGTTGAGATATTTCAGTTTGGGCCATTGCAATCCTTAGAGCCATGTATTGTTGGCTAAATGTTATTAATAGAACAATGGAAATGCCAGTAATGACTATATTTGTGTATGTTTAGATTTATATTTTGAAAAGTACAGTATGCCTTTGTAACTTTAGGCTTATTAAAACAAATATGGATTGATTTGTGGATTTGCATCTGTACATACCAGAATACAGAAACATCTTCTGGTCCTAGAAAGTTGTTTAATAGTGTCTATTTTCCCTCCCAACACAACCATCCTCAGTTCAGGGGGTGAAAACGAGACAATGAGATGTGACGGGACCCCAGCATCAGCCACGATGCTGAAAACCCCAGAAATCTCCTACCTATCTAAGCATGCTAGCCAAACGGAAGGTGTTTGCGCAGCTATGCTAATGCTGTGAGGGAGTGAGCATGGCATGTCACGGGAAATCAGACAGCCCACTGTGGATGTTTCAA